>NC_090726.1:94201422-94216422 GCF_036898095.1 Palaemon carinicauda
TAAACATTTGCCTACGTTTATGAGTAGCTCTTCTACTGTGAATATATCTTGCCATTCATTTTCTTTTTATAAAGAGAATAATCTTGATCAGCCTCTACCAGAGTAGAAACAGAAAAGAGAATAATCTTATATCATGTCCAGTTAGTCTTTTTCCTAGTTAAAAAGGTCAAACGAAACGGATAAGCTTCAAGGCATTTAGAAATTCATTCTTCATTTAATGAATACGAGTATAGTATTGCGTTAGATTTTTCTCACATTATTATTTTTTGGAAATATGAGTCGTAACATCAGATGCCTTGTGATCCAAGCAACCGTCGACTGATATGAATTTTTTTTCTCTTGAAATATGAACATAGAAATGTAGATTGAAATTTAAGAGTGATATATTGGGAGCGAAACGCTAAAGTGACGGCCTCATAAATTGTCAACCGTAAAAAAGGGCACTGGGTTTGTTTGTTGGTGGGGAAGGGGGGATAGGGTAGGGAGACAGGGACGATGGGTGGTTGGGTGGGGAGACAGGGGGTATGGGGAATTGGGTGGGGAGATCGTAGGGATGCGGCCATGGACCGGTTAGCAGAGAAAGCGTTACTGCTGTTTTAGGGTGAATTTACCATTTGGAATATTTGTCTTTTTAGCAAATTATGTCGATACCATTCCACAATATTGTTTCCTGCCGTGTTTTGGATGAAAAAAAACTTGGAATATTGATAAGTTTACGTTCAACATTTTATGCTTATTAAGCAACTGTGTACCCGTCTCAGCAAAACTGTCTTTTCCAGAAGGGGTGTTTTACATACATATTAGTTTTAAGAAGTAATTACTTAAAATGGAAGTTCGTAAAAGTCATTCTGTCTTAACCCTGTTTTGCAGGATTGAAGCCCTTTACAGTGGGGATGTCGTGGATTTAATCTAAATGTCGAGATAAAACGCTCCATGTTTCAAGTTGTCATTGTGCTGAAGGGAAGATTAGAAAATAAGACGTTAGCATAAACGTCTTAGATATATGCATACATATATCTATACACAGTGTTATATAAGTATATATACACAGTATATATATATATATATATATATATATATATATATATATATATATATGTGTGTGTGTGTGTGTGTGTGTGTATGTATGTTTATGTGTACGTGTGTGTGTATGTTTATGTGTGCGTCTGTGCTTATGATATTTATATTTACTTTTATTCACTGTTGTTCTCTTTATGATAAAAGCTGGAATGTGTTCAGAATTAAAAAAGCGTTTTTAACTTCTATTCATAACATATTTCTTAAATCCCCATTATCTGTGTCTGTGGATCTAGCTCCATGTACCCCATTGTCATTGGCAAACCATATACATATATACATACATATATATATATATATATATATATATATATATATATATATATATATATATATATATATATATATATATATATATATATATATATATATATATATATATATATATATATATATATATATATATATGTGTTGTACGTCAAGGTAAATGAACTCTATAATCTTGAGAATTCCACAAAACCTATAATTCAACATGTTGTTGTAGCAAGATTGCATTTTGATAACGAGGGGTAGTTAGTTGCCTTTGTGCACTCATGTAGACAAGGCTCTCACCTGAGAGAGTGTTGATTGTACAGTGTACTTACGAATCTTTTGTAATAAAGTAAAAAAACATGTTCTGATGTCTCATTATTCTTGGACACGGAACATATTGGTGTCAGGTGTAAAAATACGTATGGGTGTGTTTGCTGTGAGCGAAGTTGTTCTTTAAGCCAGTAAAATAAAAGTTTAAGATGCCTAGATACGGGAAAACTAACATAGCAGACACTGCTACTGTGGGAGATGAAAACAGAGGAGCAGTAGTGTATAGTGTTGCCGAGGAAGAATATAGACAGAAAATTAGAACGCAAGAATTGGAAAACAAGTTAGATAACTTAGACAAGTTGATAAACAGATTCTCTTGGTTGAACAAGAAGAGGAGCGGTGTGAAACCACAGCATATTCAACGTACATGAACTAAGTCCAAACGCACACAAGTCAAAGTACACATGCACAGCCAAGTAAAGATACGCAAATCGTAGTTCGAATGTTCCCAGAACTCCAGGAATGTGTTAGGCCTTTTGATGATTAGCGGCCTAACGAAGGGTTTCAATCGATGGAAGTGTTTGAGAGAGACTTTGAAGTAGCAACATATGGGTGGTCGGAAAGAGAAAAAGCTATTCAAGTAATCAGATTGCTGAATGATGCTCCTGCAATGGAGGTAATGTGTTGGCCACAAAACAGTTTAAGAAGTTATACAGAAATAAAACGACGTTTAATTGAGAAATATGTCTTGCCTGATGCGAGAAATGGGGACATAAAAGAAATTAGTTTTGCAAATCACATTTTTAGGGATTGCGATTCGCTTGCTACCCGGAGTGCCAATCTCCCAGAAGGTGATAAAAAAGCAATTGCCCGTAATCATATTCAGTAAACCCGTATTTATGCGGTTATTTGTTCGATGACAATCGCTCGTTAGCAGATGTAGTGAGCGCGATAAAAAACATTCTAGACAGTTTGCCAGAAGAAAAAATGACTGGTAATAACTTCCCCGATTCCGAGAAGTTGGCAGCCATAAGAGGCACTCACCAACCCCCAAAGCGGGAGAGGGGAGAATGTAGTCAGCATGTGAGAAGAGTCTTCAGATGCTGGCAGTGTGGGGGAGAGGAACACCAATAAGTGGAGTGCCCCACCCAACACCAAAGGATCCTCCCCCTCCCCCTGTTACACTTGTCAGGCCTACGGTCATCTATCTCGTGAGTGCCCAGCAAAAACTCCAAGGGCAA
This sequence comes from Palaemon carinicauda, assembly GCF_036898095.1. Classification (NCBI taxonomy): domain Eukaryota; kingdom Metazoa; phylum Arthropoda; class Malacostraca; order Decapoda; family Palaemonidae; genus Palaemon; species Palaemon carinicauda. The sequence continues at coordinate 94,204,263 of NC_090726.1, forward strand.
GCGGGCTGTGGCACACACACACCTCACCCCGCCCAACATCCATGGAAAAGGAAGCAGAGGAAGGGGGAGACGAGGGAGATCAATACCTCCCCCTCATGACATCAGAAGCTGCAGCCGAGGCAGCGATGGGAGTAACGACGACGAACTTTGAGCAGGCACTGGGACCTCCATCGGTACCCCGATCTCACCCCCACAGCACTAGGGAGCAGCGTCATTGCAGCTGAGGTCATTGGCCCGTGCCCCATATATCGTAATGGCCGGCTGGGAATGTTATTAGTTTTATTATTATTATTAATTGCTAAGCTACAACGCTAGCTGTAAAAGCAGAATGCCATAAGCCCAGGGGCTCCAACAGGGAAAATAGCCCAGTGAGGAAAGGAAACAAGATAAAATAAGATATTTTAAGAACAGTAACATTGAAATAAATATCTCATATAAACTATAAAAACTTTAACAAAACAAGAGGTAGAGAAATAAGATAGAATTGAGTGCCCGAGTGTACCCTCAAGCAAGAGAACTCTAACCCAAGACAGTGGATGACCATGGTACAGAGGTTATGGCACTACTCAAGGCTAGAGAACATTGGTTTGATTTTGGAGTGTTCTTCTCCCAGAAGTGTTGCTTACCATAGCTAAAGAGTCCCTTCTACCCTCACAAAGAGAAAAGTGGCCACTGAACAATCAGAGTGCGGTAACCCCTTGGGTGAAGAAGAAATGTTTGTTAATCCCAGTGTTGTCAGATGTAAGAGGACAGAGGAGAATATGTAAGGAATACGCCAGACTATTCGGTGTGTGTGAGTAGGCAAAATGAAATTGAACCATAGCCAAAGAGAAGGATCCAATGTCTTACTGTCTGGCCAGTCAAAGGACCCCATAACTCTCTAGCGGTAGTATCTCAATGGGTGGCTGTTGCCATAGCCAACCTACTACCTAGCAGTTAGGATTGACCTGCCAGATAAATCCATTCGAGCGCTGATCGACACAGGAGCTAGCGTTTCAATGATTGAAAAAAAATGATTCTCTTCAAACCCACTACAGTCAGCGGCATCCCTTGTCCTTGACACGCCAGGAGGAAATAAAATATGTATAAACCATACAATGATCGTCAACTTTAAGGTGTGATCTGTGAAGTTTACACATGATTTTTTGTCTTGCCCCCCTTAGGAATTCCAGGAATCAAGGCTATTTTAGGAATTGATTTCATCTATAACAATCAAATATGCATTTTTGGGGGAAAAGATACAATAACAGTAAAAGCAGGAGGGTATATTTTGCTGATAGAAAGTCATGAGAGAGTAAGTGCTTGTGCGGGCACTGAGAGACATTTAAGTAAGGTAACAGCTGTACCTGAGAGAGGAGAAGTATTGTCTCCCTAGACACTTAAGTGACCTCATGTGAACCTCTTCTGGAAAGAACCAAGGTCGTTGTTGAACCCCATGACAATTGGGCGCATTTAATTTTAGAGGGCTTATTGAAAATAAAAGGGAACAGAGCTGATATAACGATAGTTAATTTGTCAAATAAAAGAGTTGTATTAGGAAGTGATTCTGTGTGAATTAGAGTTATGTGAAATTGCTAATAATGGGATGTTGGGAGCCACAACTCCAGCCCGCACAGACGAACGCACTCAGAATTTGATTATGCAAGTGCGAAAACTATGTCCGTCAGAATATCAACCTGTAGATAGTGACATTGTTAATGATTATTCTGATGTAATTGCAATTGGAGAAGAGCCACCTGGGAGGATTGATCGATTTCCCTTTAGCATTGAAACTGAGCAGGTGGTGCCGATCAGGTCAAGTCCTTATAAGAAAACCATTCATTTTCAGGGAGAGATAGAAAGGGAAATTAGTAAATTAAGGGAACAAGGGATAATTGAGGAGAACGAATCGCCATGGACTTCTCCAATTGTAGCTGTTAGGAAAAAGGATGGCTCGGTAAGATTGTGTGTTAATTATAGGCAGTTGAATGTGGTGTACTTGTGAAGGTACGGGATAGTAAATATTTTACAACTGTTGATTTAAAATCTGGATACTATCAAATAACCATTCAGGAAGACAGTAAATGTAAAACGGCATTTTTAGCTAACGATCAACTATTTCAGTTTAATTTTCTTCATTTCAGTATTAAAAATGCTCCAAGCTCCAAGTCCTTTCTCTAGAGTAATGATGGTGGTTTTGTCTCCCTTAATTGGCCATAATGTTCTTGTTTATTTAGACGTTATCATAATTACAGGGAAAACGGCTGAAGAACAAGCACAATAATAATATTCGTAAAGTTTTAGAAGCATTGCTACCTAATAGTATGAAAATAAATTTGTCAAAGTGCAAATTTTTCTGTAAAAAGGTCGAATTTTTAGGTCACATAATAACAGCAGAAGGTATCCAACTCTGCTCAGTAAAGTAGCAGCTATTAGAAATTTCCCCAGGCCACGTAACCCTAAGGAAGTAGCTGTGTTCCTTAGGCTCGCTGGGTATTACCGTAAATTCATGAGAGGTTTTGGAGAGATAGCAAGACCCTTAGATGCTTTAAAGAAACAAAAAGTAATAAATTGGGGAGTGAAAGAAGAAAATGCCTTTAACCATTTGAAAGCTGCCTTAACTAGCAATGACTTACTTGCATATCCTAGATTCGATCGCCCGTTTTTAGTTACAACAGATGCGAGTAGCGTAGCTATTGGTGGCCTAGTTTCTCAACGAGATGATAAAGGTAGAGAGCGACCCATTTGTTTTGCTTCCTGGGCATTAAAAGGGGCTGAAAAGAATTATAGAACATTCGGTCGAGAGGCGTTTGTGGTAGAATGTAGTTTGTTGGGACAGGCGATATCTTTTTCATTACTAGCCAAATCATTATTCCTTATGGGGAAGATGTTCATTACTATGATCCGATATACCATAATATGAACTTATTTGATCATTTTAAAGATATAATTTAGAGTGCTGCCCATAGCTTTTTTTTTGTAGGAAAGAGACTTACGAGAGGGCTCCGAGGGCTTGCCCCCGACTAGGGGTTGTGACCTGGGAACTACTAGGTTAGGTTAGTTGGGTTTGTGATGTTTGTATGATAGCGACAGTATTTTGGTGGTCACAGGGGGGTGTTAGATCTCCCGTTAGGTCATTAGGAAACATATCCAGGCCTGTCTCAACAAACTACAAATGCTCCGGCTTTGGCTATTCTTTGGGTTCTAGAGAGGCATCGGTTCTTTTTATTTGGTCAGTCGATTGAGTTGGAAAGTGATCATCGCCCCTTACGTGACCTCTTTTTCAAATTGGATTTAACCTTTCGACGAGCTAGGTGGATTGAGAGATTGTTGTAGTTTAATATAAAGGGTTTTCACCACATAGAATGTAAAGCTAACAAGGTAGCTGATGCTCTCTCTAGAGATGCAGTAATAGAAGTAACAACTAGGGCACAAAATAGGAATGAATAAGGTAACCAAAATATTGAAGACCCCATCAAAATAGAGAAAATAGAGAACGGGATGTGAATTCACCCAAGGATCAATCAGAAGACGGGATGAGAGAGAGAGAGAGAGAGAGAGAGAGAGAGAGAGAGAGAGAGAGAGAGAGAGAGAGAGAGAGAGAGAGAGAGAGAGAGAGAGGTATAAGCGGTTAAGGCGTATTCCTCTTGGTAGATGAAGTACAGATTCAGCCAACTGCTGCATTTTCTGGTGGGGTTCTGAGTGGCATGATAGAGAACAAGCCAAACTGCAAGGGCTATATTAGGATGAATTATGTATTATGATGAAGTTGCTGCACAGAGGACCTAGTATTAAGATTTCTGTGACACCAATCCACATGCTCACTCAGCATACCAGCTGGAGTGTGTGAAGGAGGTGGCAGCTGCTGTTGAGAAGGCAGATGGACGTGTCATCAGGTCTATCACAGACAACCGCAAGATAAACCAGGAGTACTGTAAGCTGTTTGATTTTCCTGGTGATTGCCATGCCACAGACAAGCCTCCTCTTGACAAAGAGCATGTCTGGTTTCTACTTTTTGACACAGTGCATCTTCTGAAGTACATCCACAACAACTGGATCAGTGAGAAGTGCCAAAAGATCAGTCTTGACAATAAAACAACAGCATCATTTGCTGACGTCAAGAAACTGTACCAGTCACAGAAAGGCAGTATTCTGAAGACTACTCCCCTCACTAAATTTTCTGTCAACACCTCATGACTTCAACTACAAAATGTGCAGCATGCCTTGAAGATCTTCAATGAAAAGATTGTGGCTTCATTGAAGCTCAGAGGATGTCATGACACTGCTAAGTTCCTCCCAATCATCCTCAACTGGTGAAATTTAATGAATGTATCTGGGAAGTGGCAAGATCAGCGCATGGACGATTGATATCGAGCTGTTCAGGATCCCCAGTCAACTAGCCTGCAAACTTTCCTGTTGATTTTCCAAGAGGTTTCTTCAGGACATGGAACAAATAGAATCAAATGTTTCACCCATGACACCAAGAGTGCACTAATTCAGACTATGCAGGGACTGATTGCCGTTTGCGCTACTTGTTCAGAAACACTGACTTTGATTATGTCCTGCGGCGTGAGATCCAGAGTGACCGGCTTGAAGTGGAGTTCACAGTCTATCATCAATCAACTGGTGCAAACTCTTTCATGACCACTGGGGATGTGTTCTCCGTCTGCAAGCAGCGCCTCACGAGATATGCTGCCATAAACCTCCAGTCCATCACTGTCCACCCTGTGTTGAAGGATCATAACTGCTTGAGGACTGCAATTGACCTAGAGGATGCAGCCTCTATTGAGAGGTGCACACAGATGTGACATGGACTGCTAATGAAGAGTGCAGTGCCACCTATGTGGCAGGGTGGCTTGAGAAAAGGTGCGTGAACGATGTGGTTTTTCAGCGTTGAGGAACCTCTTGTGACCAGTGACGTTAAGAACTTTACTCAGATAGTGTCCAGAGGTTCGCTGCCAATTCTACGTATGTGCACTTTTGATATTGGCAGGTGTGGACTGTGTTTCATCAAGGAAGCCCATCACCATTCCTGCTGCCAGAAAAGACTGATGGACATCTTATTGTCACTGGCCAGCTTCAGTGGGATTGACATTGACTGTCCCAAGATGTTCCCTCGTCTGGCTAATGTTCTTCTGAATGGACTCAGCAACCTAGAGAAAGACCAGCAGTAGAGTGTAGTTCTTCTCCAGACTTCTGTAAAGAAGGCCTGGCTCACTGATTAATCTCTGCAGTCTGGTAAGCTTTTGCTTCTTTGTCTGTTTATTTATGTGAATGTTTGTTTGTTTGCAATCACAAAGGTTTAGCTATAATCCATTCTGTAAAATGTAAAACAAGAGCAACTTGGGTTCCTTTAAAGTGTCCTCCACTAACCTCGTTCAATAATTCATGTTAACTCCAGCTAAAATTGTTATTTCGAAGCATAATAGGGCCTTAAAAATTATTTCCTATTTCACAATAAAAGTTTATATTAACTTATACTGCATTGAATAAGTCAATAGTTGATATACTTGTCCTATATACAATGTTGGGTTTCTAGTTTTGATATATTTGCCCAATATAAAGTATTAGGTTACAAATAAAGCAATAGCCTCCGCTAGCGGAGCCAGGAATCTGGGTGTGCACGTCCTGTATATTAGTAGTCCTTCATATATATATATATATATATATATATATATATATATATATATATATATATATATATATATATACATATATATATAGTATATATATATATATATATATATATATATATATATGTGTGTGTGTGTGTGATTGTATGTATACATACACATATATATATATATATATATATATATATATATATATATATATATATATATATATATATATATGGATCAATATCAACACAACATCGTGTTCAAATAGAAATAAATTTCTACCTCATACTTGGGATCGAACGCTGGCCCCTTCTAATGAAAGGCCAGGTCGAAACCAACCATGCCACGAGAGGCCATGAAAGAAATCGGAAACTAACGGCTAATCAGCTGTTTTAGGATTTACCTGGCGAGACATCAGTCTCTTACCAGCGAGTTTTATATATATATATATATATATATATATATATATATATATATATATATATATATATATATATGTGTGTGTGTGTGTGTGTGTGTGTGTGTCTGTAGATATGTATACATATTCATAGATATATGCATGTTAATGTATACAGGATATATTCTCCAAGTGAGGCTACCATAATGTATATAATAGTCAGGGCCACACATACTATGTTGGTTTGCTGTGAGTGATCAGACAGAAGTCTCTCACCATCACCAATACGCGGGTGAAAACTGGCTAAACCCCAGCCATGAATAAGAACTACTTTTGACCTGCAGTAGAATATAAACGGCTGGATTGTTGTTGTTGCTGTATATATATATATATATATATATATATATATATATATATATATATATATATATATATATATATATATATATATTATCAGCTGTTGCTGTTCCACTGCAGGACAAAGGCGTCTGACATGTCCTTCCACAGGCGTCTGTTTATGTTTTGTCATATGCCCATCTATACCTGGAAATTTTCTTAGCTCGTCAATCCATTTTCTTCTCTTTCTTCCGCTGTTTCGTTTCGCAATCTTTAGGGACCCAATCTGTTATTTTAACTTATTCATCTATGATGTCGTTCTCGTCATATGTCCTGCACATATCCACCCACACATACACACACACACATACACACACACACACACACACATATATATATATATATACATATATATATATGTATATATATATATATATATATATATATATATATATATATATATCTTATTTGTATTTGAGATATGTTTAGGCTCGCATACAACACATTCTCATACATACACAAATACACTCTTTTCAAAAAGGAAAGTTTTCCACGGCCAAATAACTGTGTTCCTTATGGACAAATAGAATACGTTTATTTTTCCTTATTTTCGGGAAACCTACTTTATTGCATCCGTGGCTTAACTTTCTTGTCACGGATGTCATCAAGGGGACAAGTAAATTGTATTACTCTACTTGCCACCCAATACAGAATCTCTCTCTCTCTCTCTCTCTCTCTCTCTCTCTCTCTCGTGGCATTAGGCGTAACGCTTTCAGCTGGAAAGCTTGATGACCCAGGCTTGAGGGGGGTCGAGGTAACAAACGGGAGTGTTCCAAAAAATTGAGAAACCTTTATTGACTTAATCATCAAATTAGGTAGCTGGTTGTTAGGCGACCGTTTTGGGACACCGCCGGGTGGGTAGAGAGTCATATAAAAAGATAAGAAAAACTGACCTAAGAGTCGTTCGCAGACATAACACATACTACCAGAACTGTAGACCATCGACGAGGTAAACTTCATCCTTCGAGATAAAACCATTCAAAAGATTCTCTCTCTCTCTCTCTCTCTCTCTCTCTCTCTCTCTCTCTCTCTCTCTCTCTCTCTCTCTCTCTCTCTCTCTCTCTCTCTCTTCCATATTCAATGAAAAGATATGTTAGCCTTTTAATTATTAAACAAAATCTATGAGTCTTGATAAATTTACTGATTTTCTTGTTGTACTGTGCAATATTATTCAAAATGAGTTCATCTACCAAGCATGATATTTAGAAGAGTTTGTTTTTAAAACATCTGCTTCGTAAATACACTCATACATAGTGATTATATTTTTCTCACTAAGGATAGAAATATAATTGATACTGCCATTACATCCTAATTTTCGATCATGTACACTAATATGTTCATTTAATTTATATATATATATATATATATATATATATATATACATATATATATATATATATATATATATATATATATATATATATATGTATATATACATAGGTATATATAGTATATATATATATATATATATATATATATATATATATATATATATATATATATATATATATATATAAAGGTACCTGTGTGTTATGTGATATATATAATTATATTTCTACCTCATTTCGGGATTGAACCCTTGGTTCTTCCAACGCAAGGGCAGTTAGTATGTTAGTATAGTTAAAAGTGATCTTAAATTTAAATTGGAATACTTATCTGTTGATTTTCACACTCACACACACACACGCACACACACACACGCTCACACACATACATATATATATATATATATATATATATATATATATATATATATATATATATATATATATATATATATACATATAAATATATATATATATATACATATATATATATATATATATATATATATATATATATATATATATATATATATATATATAGTGCAAATTAAGACTGTTTTGTTCAATATGAATAAATTTCTACATCCCATTTGGATAGAACCCTAGCTAATGCAAATGGAAGGCAATATTCTTATCAGTCATGACCGTAGAGCATTAAAAGAAATTGAAAGCCAAGTGCTATCTGCTTTTCAAGATTTTCTTGGGTAGGAAGAGGGATAAAACCCGTTGGTGTTAATCCTGAATAGGATTACCTTGCCTTCAATGTAAAGAAACTTAGGATCTCTCCCAATGTGAGGTAGAGATTTAGCACTTAGGTTCCAACTTCTTTTGTTCCAGTGCTACCAGGATTGCTAGTAATTTTGCCTTCCATGTAAGGCCGATTCACACTGTACGGTTGCTTTCCGTACGGATATGGTTCGTTTACGTTCCAGGAAAATGGTATCAGGAAGGTCTATACATGGAGCTTGCTTTACACTGTTCATTTCGGATACGTTCAGTCTGGATAAAGTAGTTTCTCCAATATGGTGCCAAAAGAATTTATTCTGAAACAGCTCGATGTAATGGTATTACTTCTAATCGATGCGGAGGGAAAAGTCCTCAATATGAAGAAGAGGTTTGGGTACTTAGTGCCAAATGAAGAGGTAATCGGAGGGACAATACTGGACTCTTTTGTAAAAAGAATTACAAGACGATGAAATACAATTTTTTCAATTCTTTAGAATGTCAGTATTTCAATTTGAGTATTTGCTTCAGAAAATTTAAGAGGATCTGCTCGAGGCTAGTGATGACCCCCATTAAGGAGACTGGCTGTTTGCCTGAGGTTAGCAGTACCAAAGTCAGTGTGTTATTCAATACAAATTTGATTGCACAACTACTTTTATTCACTAATCATTTTTTTTCACAAATTATAAAATTCATTAAATCGTTTATCACACAAATAACACTTTTAATAATAATAATAATAATAATAATAATAATGATAATAATAATAATAATAATAATAATAATAATAATAATAATAATAATAATAATAATAATAATAATGATTAAAATAAAAATAATAATAATAATAATAATAATAATAATGTAGAGGGAGTAAGGTAGTAAAAGGATAGTTAAAGGGTCGGGTGCATTATGCGCGCTCTAATAGCATCACACATGGCTTACAATTGAGAGAGAGTTTTACATGCCCTGTCACTCGTTATTGCTTAATAGCCTACAATTGAACCGGCTATTATTTATTCATATGTTTGAGTCTTCCTCAAAAACACAATGTTAGAGAGACCGAAACTGAAACCCATCTCTGTTCACACTGCCATTGAGGATACTGCACGTTTCATGGGTACACGTTTCGTTCGTCGAAGATTTCTTCCAAACATACAGAAGACATCCGACCAATAGATGCCGTGAGACCATATCGGCCAATGGTAGCACATACGAGAAGCCCCTCACCATCTTTGGGGAGGGGAGATGAGCTGTGGCTAGCATCGTGATCAATGTAAATAAACTTCGCACACAAAGTTTTTCATAGAATATGTGTATACGGCTTTGAGATTTACCTAACTTTTATTTGGATATATTACACTTAATAAATATACATCTAGGTATTATTATTTATTGATGGATATATACATTTGTATATCTATATATATATACATATATATATATATATATATATATATATATATATATATATATATATATGGATTGAAGTTGAATAGAAGAAAGACAGAGATGATGAGAATGGAATATTTAATTGAAGATGAAATTTCATTGGAAGAATAAAAGATCAATGAGGTGTAATCATTTAAATATTTGGGAACTATGATCTCTAATACAGGGTCTTTAGAATTGGAGTTTAATGAAAGATTAAGAAAAAAAGCTAATCAGACAATGGCTAGCTTGAGTAAAATTTGGAAATGAAATGCCGGAAATTACATGTAAAAAAAATCAGGCTATATATCAGTTTAGTGAGATCGATGTTACTGTATGAACATGAGCCATGGTATGACAATGAAACAATATCCAACACATTTTGTAGATTTGAAAACAAAACACTCAGAGGAATATTTGGAGATTAATGGCAGGACAGGATTAAAAATTATACTATAAGAGAGATTATTCATGTGCCATATGTGGATGAGAGTATGGTGAGAGGTAGATGGAGATTTTTCTGCCATGGTCTTCGCCCTCCCCAAGAGTGATTAGTTCACCAAACTTTCAATTGGGCTCCAGAAGGCACTAGAAGATTTGGAAGACTCAGACCTACATTGTTGGACTATAAAGCGTGAAGTAGATGGTGAATGGGGATGTTTTGGTTTAAAAGCTCAAGCTAGAGCCGACTGGTGAAATCTAACCAAGGCCTTTGTGTCAATAGGCGTAGGAGATGATGATGATGCTTATATATATATATATATATATATATATATATATATATATATATATATATATACATATATATATATATATATATATATATATATGTATTTATATATATTTACATATGTATGTATATATATATAAATATATATATATATATATATATATATATATATATATATATATATATATATTTATATATACCTATGATTATATACACACATTAATATGTGTATATATATATATATATATATATATATATATATATATGTATGTATGTATGTATATATATATATATATATATATATATATATATATATATATATATATATACATTTCCAATAAGGCATATATCTTAATACATTAATGTGTGGATTCTCTCACCGACCTTCTGATCAGAGTCTCGAGCCGAAACCACTCAAAGACAATAGCATCTGTCCGGCCGGGAATCGAACCCTGGTACAGGATGCTTGTATGACAGTGACCGTACTATTTAGCCTCGAGGAAATATAAAAAGTCAATGACAATTCTTCTGTACATATACCTTTCGAATTCAGGTTTTTTTGTACTTAGAATTGAAATTAACCCATCTTCATCATTGCAACTAATTGTAGGTTTGTAACTTGGCATTCGATTAATGATAAATTTTGCACATTTAGACGTGTTTTTTTCATATTTCAAACATGCCATATATTTTAATACATTAATGTCTGTATTCTCTTACCAACCCCGGAATCAGAGTCTCGAGCCGAAAACACTCAAAGACAATAACATCTGACCGGCTGAGAATGGAACCCTGGCCCTGGATGCATGTATGACAGTGACCGTACCATTTAGACACAAAGAATGATAAAAGTCAATGACAATTCTTCTGTACATATACCTGTCAAATTCAGGTTTTTTGAACTTAGAATTAAAACCCTCACATCTTCACTATCATAGCTAATTGGTAGATCTGTGGCTTGGCATTCGACCAATGATATATTTTGCACATTTAGACGTATTTTTTCCCATTTGAAATGTCATATATAAATATATATATATATATATATATATATATATATATATATATATATGTGTGTGTGTGTGTGTGTGTGTGTGTGTGTGTGTGTAGATAGATACATTAATGTCTGGATTCTCTTACCAACATAGGGATCAGAGTCTCAAGGCATAACCAGTCAAAGACAATAGCATCTGAATGTTCGGGAATCGAACCCTGGTCCAGGATGCTTGTATGCCAGTAACTGTACCAATTAGCCACGAAGAAAGTCAATGACAATTCTTCTGTACATATAATTGTCGAAAAAAAAACACGTCTAAATGTGCGAAATTTATCATTAATTGAATGCCAAGTTACAAGGTTACCAATTGGCTACGATGGTAAAGATGGTTGGATTTCAATTCTAAGTACAAAAACATGAATATATATATATATATATGTATATATATATATATACATGTATAAATATAAAGTATATATATATATGTATATATATATATATATATATATATATATATATATACACACACACACACACATATATATATATATATATATATAT
>NC_090726.1:94236422-94263922 GCF_036898095.1 Palaemon carinicauda
TATGTAGTATTGAGCCTCATGATGTAAAAGACCTGACTTTAGATATATATATATATATATATATATATATATATATGCATATATATATTTATATACATATATATATATATATATATATGTATATATATATATATATATATATATATATATATATATCTATCTATATATATATATATATATATATATATATATATATATATATATATATACTGTATATATATATATATATATATATGTATATATATATATATATATATATATATATGTGTGTGTGTGTGTGTATATATATATAAATATGTATATATATGCATATATTTATGTGTGTAAATATATATATATATATATATATATATATATATATATATATATATATATATTCTGTAGGTGTGTGGTAGAGCGCTTGCGTGTGTGCGTCTGTTATATATTCATTATTTTTTCACCATGGTGTAGGGTAGAAGTATAAATCTCAATGTTTGTTGGATGCCATACATGATAAAAGTATAATAACAACGGTAAAGAAAAATATAAAAAAATAGGTGGTATTGCTGTCTTCAGGGGATGTCTCAGTGGTATCGTTTGTGGACATTACAATTTTCCATTTCCAATATAAAAGAAGGAGATAATGGTACGATGAAGCAGAAAAGCGCATTTCAAAGTGACATGTCTTACAAGTAACCATGTCATATCAAGTCTGTATTTTCGTAAGGCCCAAAGCTGATAAGTATTTTATTACTTCTCGGGATGTTCATAAAGAAGATATCAGCCGCCGTTGCTAAAGTAGTAAACAAGTTGTAAACACGTTGTAAATATGAGATAAACAAACACATTTTCTTCTTATCTTTATTTTTCAGTTGAGAGACTTCCGAGTCGTAAATCTCTCTCTCTCTCTCTCTCTCTCTCTCTCTCTCTCTCTCTCTCTCTCTCTCTCTCTCTCTTTCCTTCCTGTAATTAGGTATTAAATAGAAATTTTCAGTGGCGAAAGTTGTTAACGTTGATATTTGTAGTCTTTATATATATATATATATATATATATATATATATATATATATATATATATACATATATATATATATATTGATACTATTTTCAATTTACAAGATTTTTATTTTAGCGGTATAAGCACTAAGTTCTTCAAACATTATTTTTAAAGAAAATACCGTATGAATGTTAAAGCTAATTTTTGGATAGATATTTTAGACACAAATATATTTATGCAGTAGAACATTATTAGATTTATGCAGAAGAACATATCAATTATATGCACCCTGTTTCCTAGAATGAATATTGGCTATATTATATAAGGATTTTTTTAGAAGTTATACATCATCAGGATTGATTATTTTCAATAGTAGGTAATGTTGTTCAGTTTATGATTAGCTTTATCTCTTCCATTTCTGGATTCCGTTTTAGATCGTTGCCCACCGAATTTATTTCGGGGTAGGTTTGCAGGAGTCGAATTTCACGCATTGGGATGAATAATCTTTCACTTTTAATAAAATGATTTGTTTAAAAGAAAAAAAAAATTGTATTCTATTGGTTTCTAGGTAATCGTAATCACTCACGTTTACGTACTTTCTTGAAAATATATATCAGTCCCCACAATTAGTAGGAAATTTTTATCTGTTTATAATTTTAGCAGAAGTCATATACCTTGTCCCCAATTCCGTTAGTGACCACGAATAGCATTTTCTGATTAATCATTAAAGGTTAAACTTATCCTTATAATATATTTAGCTTGTAGATGTTTATGCCGTACAGAAAGCTGCTAGATCACAGAAATTATGCAAACAAATAGCAAGACAGACTTTAGACAGATAAGGAATCACTCTGAATATGAGTAACGGACCTTGCATGTCATTTATTTTGTTTGCATTCGAAAGCACCCTCTGACCTTTGTTAGTATATATGACATATTATTGCAACGTGCATTAATCATAGTAGTGTCTAACATGCAAAGCCTTTTTATGTACTTTTGGGAGAAATTTTCCTTTTTGCCTTTTTGATTTGTTATTAGGTTCTTAGACTTTTTCTATCTCGGTTTCCTCTGTGTGTGTACATGTATATATGCTTGTATTAAATTCCCGTCTATAATAGATCATTTGGGTGTGTTTTATGAAATGAAATCACATATACGACCGCTCACTTGCTGACACATATGAGAGAGAGAGAGAGAGAGAGAGAGAGAGAGAGAGAGAGAGAGAGAGAGAGAGAGTCATGTTACTGCCATAATTGGATATCCCTTAGGGAAAATTAAGTTGACTTCATAAGCCTTGTTGCTGTGTTAAGTTTCCAATTAAAATAAGTTATCAGAAATAGATGTTAATATTTTAATATGTTGCTCGCATTGCAAATATTAATGAAATTCAAAAGACGTAAATTTGTTCATCATATTGCTAATAAGGAAACTAGCGTGTTTTATTCCATAATAATAACCTAATAAATGTAGGACAAGCTAACATAATTCTTAGCTTATTTTTATATAAACCTTGTAGGTGTGACATGTATGTTTGCAATAAACGTTAAAAAAAAAAAAAAATAGCCCACTATGGATTACTGATTTGGAAATTTGTTACTTGCAAGATTAATACATGTGAGAAAGGTAGTAATTAATATTCTTAAAAACCATTTTAAGACTAAACATTGTAAAATGAAGGCGGTGATTAAAAGAAATACATTTTGAGAAAAGCAGTCTTTTATATTTTAGTAAGGAAGAGCCAGTAAAATTCAGTTTCCAAATGTGAAACAACAGTAAAACATTGTTTTTTGTGTGAAAGGCATTTAGACAAATATTGAAGGTATATTATAGTAAAATGACCTAATTGTGCTATGGTTTGTCCACAGAATTCATTCTGTTAATAAAAGGGCAAAAATTCATTATGATTTATCAAATATATTGCCATGAAATATTCATGTTTTACAATTACCTATAAGCACGTTTCTTTTTAAAAAGATTTAATTTATATAACAATTAGAGTCTCATTGTAATTGGTCTCACACCTTTAAACCTTTATCCTGAATAATTTCGGATTGTGGGGAGGAACTTACAAAGATTTTGTTGCAAAACCTACTGACTCTAAGTGTCTGCTGTCTTTCATATGAGAACTTCGCTCAGGAGCTGGAAATTTTGAAGGAAGAAAATTTATCTTCATATTTTGATAATAATAATAATAATAATAATAATAATAATAATAATAATAATAATAATATCTCGGAAGGTGCAAGGTGTTTCCTCTCATCTTTATGCAAGTATAGAAGGACGAGGATGTAGGCAGTGCTGGCTCTACTTATACGGTTCAGTACGGTAGTTAAGTCGGGCGTTGATTACTGATTGGTCCCCATGAGTGTATTCTGTACCGACTCTGGTATGAAGCTACTCTCCCATTGGCTGAGGCACTAGCCGGATAGGTTTCCATCATAGTCAGGCTATGACTACGCTCACGGTTGTCAAAGTTAGGCGGGTCATGAGTAGGTTCAAGTTGAGCTGCCAATGCTGCATGCTGATTGGCCAACTCGCTGCCTGAGCTGACCTTGGCGTCAGGCAAGCTGTTCTGCCTCTCTGACCCCAGGTCTGGTGAGTCTCGAGCTGTTTCCTGATTGGCTGAGGTGCTCCCCGGGAGAATCTTGTTTATAGGCTGGCTGTCGGATCCCTGATCGTCGTCATATACATGGATGTTAGCGAGAGGCTGGTTGGCGTTCCTACAGCAGGGGGGAGACGAGGAACCTCTCTTGAGTCGTTTTGAGGTTCGTCTTTTCCTATTGAATGAGCAAGGCCTCCATAAACCTAAGCCTTCTGCTGTCCAGGGCATTGCAGAGGATTTTATTATTTTTACTGATGTCATCTCACTTCATACTTTTGTTGTGCACCAGGAGTTGGTGGATCTTAAAAATTCCCTGTTGAACTTGGCAGGATAAATGTTTCAAACGTATTATCATCATCATTCTAATATAGCAGACAGGGTATCCATGGATTGGGCATCCTCGGACTGGACATTGGTAGGAATAGATGACATTAGATCTCTTCAGAAAGTCCTGTATGGAAGGGGCCGAGTTGTTCTTCTTGATGGAGGATCTTGTCCTCGTGGTTTGATAATCTAGATGTCCTGAATGCCTTCTTATGTTGCCATGATATTGTTCCTGATGATCTCCTTCATAGCCCTCTTTGTTTTGTTGATACTGCTTATGCATAATTTCCTTGTAGTACAGGTTGACTTTGGAAGTACTGCTCTCGCTGCTGTGCTCAGTCTCGTACCAATTATCCATAGCACGTTTGACCTTTCAGTTGACGGGCCTATTGGAATAGCCTTCTTTCACAAGGACCTGGATAATTCTCTCCAGATCTATTTGGGTCTCCATAAAGTTAGAATAATGGGATAGGGCTCGAATATAAGCTCAGATGGTGGAGGTCTTGCTCCTGATGAGAAATTCATTGCCACCACTCAAGCAGAGGCCTAAGTTCGTGGGTTATATGTAGACTGTGGTGTCGAAACCATACTCAGCAGTCGACACCAGGACATCCAAATAGGGAAGGAAGAAGTTGTCTTGATGTTCCAGCGTGAATTTAAGGGAGCTGCACTCCTGGAAGGTCCTGCAAAGTTCTTCAATGTGGTCATAAGTGGGGGCTTTTACAAAGGTGTCATTGATGTAGCAGTCATATAATTCTGGGCGATCTACATGTGAAAAAAATGTGTTGGTGAATAGGACGCCAAGAGGGGAGCGCATCGCAACACCATCCTTTTGTATGTACAGGTGCCCGTGATGGTTGGTGAGAGGGCTGTTCTCCACACATATTTCCAGGAGGATGAGGAGGGGTTGAATCATCCCTGTGAACACGGTCCAGGAAAAGTTGGATGATCTCATCTACAGGAACATTCGTAAAGAAGGACTTCACATCAAGAAAAACGATGACTCCTTCACTTTAACGCCCTTTGATGTTATTCCGGAAATCCGTAGAAGAGACCAAACTCTGCTGGTCTGGAACACAGGGGTCAGAACAGGGCAGAGTTTCTTAGCAAGCTGGTAAGTCGGAGTTCGGCACTAGATGATGTTAGGGCAGAGGGGCTTCACATTTCCATAAAGGTAACTCGGCCCAAAATCACCACTGATGGGCTGAAATTGGACAGCATTGGAAGCCTCATGGATGACATTGATTGTGGGGATGGCCTCTCTTTTGATATCCTTAATGCGGTTGAAAATAAAATAATGAAATTTCAGTGTCGGCCAGGATGGTGTACAGTTTTTCATAACAATCTTCGGTGTCAATGAGAAAGAAGGCTGCAGTCCTCATGGCCTTAGAAACAATACCGCTAGTGTACAGCCTACGGTCTGTTAGGGTTTTAGCAAGCAGGAGGGGCTGGAGGGCATGAGTAGTATGGAGAGCACCTTTATCTAGGTGGTTTACAGTGGAGTCGATCAGCAGTTCAACCTCTGTCCTCTTGTCCGTAGGTCTTGGACAAGATATAATACTACTACTACTACTACTACTACTACTAATAATAATAATAATAATAATAATAATAATAACAAATGAAGTAGAGTAGGTAGAGAGAGCTTCTGCAAAATTACGAAATTTAAAAACTGTTTTGTGTTGTAAATTTTAAATGTATAAGATACTGTTGAGAAGATGATCCCCTTTAGAATAAATCTCTGCGTTGCTGAATTAGGAAAAAGAAATGAAAAACCGTGAAAACTGATGTGAAGAATTTTAGCTTCGTTAATTTGATATTGTACTTACCTTTTTTTCCTTTGAGATATATTTTGTTGATGTTGCAATCGTACACGTTATATGACATCTTATTTATACGGTAGTATAATTTCTAGTGTTCTGGTAAGCATGTTTTCTTTTTCCTTATACTTTTTTTCTTAATTGTTTTTTTCCTTCTGGACAGACAAAATGTCTTGCATCTATGCAACCGTAAAGAGTGTTTGCTAGTGTTGTCACCCTCGAATGAGAAAAGATCTGAAGGAATTTTAACCAGGTAATTAAATTAAAAAGCAACTGCGTCTATTAGTCGATGGTAACAAACTGCGACGAAATTTCTCTCACTATTGCATATTCTGGGATAGAGAGGTATCGGTAGGAAATGTTTTGTTGGTATAAGGTTTTGTGAGGGTTTGCCCATTCCAAGCGGAATTACCATTGCGTTGAGGGTTCAGGGCTGGAGATAATGTGAGATGCTAGCAGGTTGTGATACTGGACGTCCAATGATGAGGCGATGGCAGTGGAAAACCATAATTAGCTCGTATTCAAAACCGTAATATTTATAATGATGAAATTATGTAATTGTTTACTGTATTCGTTTTAAGGAATTTATATCTTTGTACACTAAATTCATTCTGCAAAATTATGAAAATGCGGAGTGCAAATGTCATAGTCATTTACATTTCATTAATCTAACTCTAGATGATTTTTTAAGATTTTATACAGACGATTTGAAATTCATGAAAAAAAAATGGTAGAAATCTTAGGAACGAAATACGAACAAATGTAGATTCTAAGAGTTTTCAAAGAAAGAAGGCATATTACCATACGTATGCGTAGTTACAGTAACTTCATGCTTTCAGGAATACTAAAATTACCTGTAAGTTACAAAAATCCAATAATGAATACATGTCCTATCTATCTCTCTCTCTCTCTCTCTCTCTCTCTCTCTCTCTCTCTCTCTCTCTCTCTCTCTCTCTCTCTCATGTGCACAAAGCCATGCTCACAAGTATGAAAATGGGTGATTTTTAACCTGATTTTCTCTTGCAAGTTGTCGTGGGTCAATTCTGCAATAATGGGCATATAGTCCTCAAAGCTCATTGTGTATCTCATTACTTGAAGAAAAAATAGTGTACTTGCTAGGTAATAGGTAGGAATGAAGAAGGACAATGGGATAACAGACTCTTCCTAAAAGGTTTCCTGAAGAACGAACGATAATTTCCTCAGGAACTATCTCCTCCAATGAGAAAAGTTCCTCAGACTGTATATAATACATATATAAGATCTCGCCAGACGTTTCTATCTAGATCTTTTAACTCAATACCTCTCCATTCATCATCTCCCACATCACGTTTCATAGTCCTCAGCCAAGTAGGCCTGGGTCTTACAAATCCTGTAGTGCCTTGTTGAGCCTAGTTGAAAGTTTGGTGAACTAGTCTCTCTTGGGGAGTGCGAACCATCTACATCTGCCCCTCACCATTATCTCCTCCACATATGACACTTGAGTTATCTCCCTTATAGTTTTATTTCTAATTGTGTCCTACCATTTAACTCCTAATATTCTTCTTACGGCTATGTTCTCAAATCTACAAAATGTACTGGATATTGTTTCATTGTCATACCAAGACTGATGTTCATATAGCAAACACCGATCTCACTAAGCTGATATACAGTATAGCCTGATTTTTATATGTAATTTCAGGCGATTTGATTTCGAAATTTTTCAGTCTTTCATTATACTCAAATTCTTAAGACCCTGTATTAAAGATCATAGTTCCTATATTTTTAAATAAGTCCACCTTATGAACTCATTAATCCTTTCCCATTCCAATGATAATTCATCTTCCACTCCATATATATATATATATATATATATATATATATATATATATATATATATATATATATATGTATATATATATATATATATATATATATATATATACATGTATATATATACCGTATATATATATATATATATATATATATATATATATATATATATATATATATATAAATATATACACACATGTATATATATATATATATATATATATATATATATATATATATACATATATATATATATATATATATATATATATATATAGTTATATATATATATATATGTTATATATATATGTATGTGTATATATATATATGGATAAATATCAACACAACATCGTGTTCAAATAGAAATAAATTTATACCTCATACTTGGGATCGAACGCTAGCCCCTTCTAATGAAAGGCCAGGTCGAAACCAACCATGTCACGAGAGCCCATAAAAGAAATTTGAACCTGACGCTACCAGCTGTCCGAGGATTTACCTGGCGAGACATCAGTCTCTTACCAGCGAGTTTTACCCAATTTCCCGGGCCACCACGTGACACAATTGGTAGTAATTCATTCAAATTACCCCTAATGAGTCAATATGGATAAATATCAACACAACATCGTGTTCAAATAGAAATAAATTTCTACCTCATACTTGGGATCGAACGCCAGCCCCTTCTAATATATATATATATATATATATATATATATATATATATATATATATATATATATATATATATATATATATGTATATATATATTATTGTCGTCATCCTCATCATCTTAAGTTAATGAGTCGTAGGTAGTTCACTGCAAAACAAAGGCCTCAGGTGTGACCTTCCACTCACTTACGGTTTTGGTTTTCAATGCCAGCCAGACCTTCAAATTCTCATAGCCTGTCAATCCATCGTCTTCTTTTCCTTCCCCTGATTTGCGTGCAATCTCTAGGGACCCTTTCTGTTATTCTTAATGTCCAATTATATATCAATTTTATTATATGTCCATTTATATTTTCTCACATGTTAAAATATTCTTTACTTTAGTTTTCTCTCATATCCATGTTTTTTTTTTTTTTTTTTTTTTTTTTGTGTTACTACTCTTTCCATTGCTCGTGGAGTTGTAACTAGCTTATGTTCTAAGACTTTAGTAAGGCTCCAAGTTTCTGATATACATATAGTAACTTAAATATTATCTGGTAGGACCATCTGATTACATATTTTGTTTTTAGAAAAGTGGTATTTTGATTTTCATAGTCTCATTTTGTATCCTGGAATGGTATCCTTATTTCACCACATTGGATAGGTTTTGGTGGGTCGACCTCGACCCTCGGTCCCAAAAAAAATTCAGTAAATAACGGCTAAGTCCCCCAAAAATATTTATTACCAATAAATAAAAAAAAATAAGTATAAAAATGCTTTACAAAAATATTCACCTAAAATCTAATTATAGAAAAAACTGAAACTATTCTGAGCACTTATTCTACGATCATTGAGCACCATTTTCGGAGATCCATGGGTGGGAGGATCCACAAGGGAACATTTCCTGAAATGAGAAAAAAAGTATGTTTTTTTAGCAAAAAAAAAAATCTATCCTCTTTTCTAAATGTATAATGGGTAGGTAAATGACATAGTGCCTGAAAATTTTACAGGATATTGTGTTATTACCGTACAACATAAATGTGGAAAAGAATCTGCTCTTGGATATTATTTAGTGTTATATAAAGGGGCAAATGTTTTTTTTTTTTCTTTTTTTGTTGCTGAGTTCTATTATGAAATTTTTCAAGAAAAATCCTTATATCCATCACAGAGCATGGTATTTATTCATGAAAATATCAGTAATTTTATATAAGAGAGAAATACATAGAGCTATGCCAACTTACCTGTCGGATATACTCGCAAAATATCCGCCAACCACACCACCTTGTAAGGCCAAATCTACTACCTGAAATGGAGAAAGATATGTCAATATCAGCGAGTTATTTACTTATATAATTTTTTCGAAGATTTGCATAAATATATTATGGTAGCTTGGATGAAGTTTAAAGATTATTTTGCAAATTAAAAAAAAATAAAGTAATGATCATAATTAAGTTATCATAAAGGTACAAACTTACAAAAACAGGAAGAATTATAAACTATTTTTTAAAAACATACGGGGTAGAAGACATTCACAAACAATTTACAACAATCCTTTTTTTATACACGCTTAACACTACTGGCACATTCTATAATTATATGAAAACTTTAATATTACACATCTTACCTTAATTAGGTATTGATGGGTTGAGCTCCACCCGAGGATATCTCAGAAATAGCACAAGGAAAATAGCTGGTATGAAATGCTTCCTCACCTGACTACTGCGTACACTGAACTGAGGTCTCCCAGGTCGATATCACTCGCAATCAATACGGACGAAAAATTATGGCAATAAAGCGGGGTTTTTTTAACCTCATTGGGTCGTATATGACCCACCATACCTATCTAGGGTATTAAGAAAAGGTCTCCATCCATTGTTTATCCTTCTTTCGATTTGGGTCTCATGTCCTAGGGAAACATACTGTCTGCCCTAGATAGTCAAGTATATCTAGGCCTGGAATGTATGGTACCGTACACAAATTGCACTGTTTATGTGTGATATACCAAATTGTTTGAAAATCTGTCACCTTTCGTTTAAAAAGAAGTTTACCAAAATTGGTAGGTGCAAAAAAGTTTTTTAAATGTTTAAAAAATCTTCGAATCAATGGTAAATATCAATATCTTTTCTGGTTATCATGTAGACTGTATTAGGGAGATGCAAAAGTTTTTTGCATTAGTGACATTGCAAATAAAAAAAAATCAGGTTTAGTTGGAAGAACATTATAACTGCTTTCCACAGATGATGTTATACAAATGACCATCTAAAAAAATAGCCAATTTTTTGTTTTTGTTTTTCAATTATTATTTTTCCTAACATTGCTAATATATAATATACCAATGAAATGGTCAATATGTCTAGTTTATGATTCTTTTAGAATTTTGAAAATAGACACATCCTAAGTTGAGATATTGATTATTGCGTTCACCAAAACACGACCTCGTGAAAATGCAATCACAGGAACCAGCAGGAAATCCCGTCCGTAGAACGGGTTTTCTGCTAGTATATGATTAAATATATATATATATATATATATATATATATATATATATATATATATATATATATATATATATATATATATATATATATATATATATAATATATATATATATACATATATATATACATATATATATATATATATATAATATATATACATATAAATATAGATATATATATTTACATATATAATATATATATATATATATATATATATATATATATATATATATATATATATATATATATATATATATATATATATATTTATCAACTTCGTGTTATTATAATCTTGGGTATGGTCAAGAACTGAGGTTTCTTAAAATCAACTGCTTTACTAATATTTAAAAGTGGGCTAAATGTATCAATTAAAATGTTAACAATTTATGGTTATGGGCTTAATTGTTATTCTTGCTGAATACACAAATATTTTAAATGAAAAGTTAATAAGAAAGACCATATTGAAATGATATTTGAATCTATTTCTTAATGCATCATTTCTTATATATGTCTCAAGTCAAAATGAGCGAAGAAGTCTGTGAGATATGCATCAAGTCCTTGGAAGGGAATGGAGAAACAACTGTGATAGGTCACAGGGGTCTGGAGTCTATCAAAGAAGCCTGTGCTTTGAGGAATGATAGTCGAAAGTTTTACGTGAAAAAAGTTCTCTTTAAGACATGCAGAGAAAAATATACAAATAAGAAGTATACTACTTTGACTAGAAAACGCAAACGTGATGATGAGGAAACTGGTGTTAGTAAAAGGGCTCGAAGCTCAAAAGCATATTATGTACAGAACCATTGCTACTACTGTCTTTGTAAAAGTGCATGCACTGGTTGGAGAGAGGGTAAAGATCTTGTTCATATTTCAATTTCAACCATTCAATAGACAGCTCACGATAGATTGTGATACTCGTAACAATGATTCGTGGGCCCATGATTTGAGGGAATGAATTGAATATCTTCAGGATTTGTTTGCAGCTGAGGCAGTTTACCACGATCAATGTAGATCAAACTTTGTGACAGGAAAAGGAATCCCTATTAGATTTTCTCCCGTTGCTCAAAACACAGAAGCTAGATTTATATATCGTGGTCGATCAAGTAAAGCTGGGAAGAAAGTTGATAGTATCAAAGTTACAGCATTCAAAGGAGTTGTTGAATACTTAGAGCAGCATGATGATGTACAGTTTTCCATCTCATACCTTACCTATTTCATGCTAATGTTTCTTCCAAAAGGAGAAAGACCATATGCTTTCACATTCATGAAATCACAGCTTCAAAAGCATTTTAGAGAAAGAATTGTTATATCAGAATTAGATGTAAAGCCAAATATAGTTTCGTTCACAACCAAGGTATCAGAACTTAGCAATGAATTCTATAACCCAAAGACGATGATCCTGAAGTTAAAAAGGAAAGAATATGTGTTTTAGCAGTGAAACTTATGCTAGGATATATCAAAGGAGTAAAACAAGACAAAAAGTACTATCCTACATCAGAAGAAATGTCTAGTGTAGAAGCTGTGATAAAATTCTCACCAAGATCTGTACAAGTTTCTCTCAGAAATATGATTAGTGAAAAAGAAGCTGATAAGAAGATTGGATCTAGCGGACAATTTCTAATGCAAGCAGCCTGTCCTAGATCACTGATACCTCCATTGATGTTAGGATTTGGTGTTCAATTGCACCATCATTTTGTTTCGAGGTTCCAAATTGACGAGATGAGTGCAATGGGTTTCAGTCCCGAATATTGCCTGATTCTTCAATATATACAAAATGCAGCTATGGTAATAGGGGCAGATATCTCACACTTTATTAAGAGTAATATCATTTAATATGAATGTGATAACGCTAATCATCAGCTATGTACATGGGATGAATTTAATTTTCAATGGAATGGAAGTCATAAACATAGTCACTCCAGGTAGACAATTCTCTACCAAAGTACCGAAAATCATATTATCTGCCGTTGACGTGGCGAAGGATGGATGAGCGGAAATTAAGCACTTACCCCCTTCTACAGCTGGTTTTCGTGAGCTGACTTATAAACCTATACCTGATTTTGAGTATGACACCTCTGATGTTATAACCATGGAACAGCTTCATGACATTTTGCTGCATCTTTGCAGTGATTTCCTTCATGGAGTGGTACAATACAAATGGTTTATTTCACAAAAGGTGGCCTTGACCCTCCTGTTTCTTCTGTTCAATTCATGCAGCTGGATTCTGGATACAGAGACTGTGTTTATTCAATCCTTCATTATATAGCAGACCGTGCAAAGAGATATGACACTGTTCCTATCATTACCTTTGATCAGCCTTTGTGGTAAAAAGCTTTGCAAATCGTCCTTGAGCAAACTTTTGACAGTCCTTGTATGACCTTATTGTGTACCTGGGAGGCTTTCATGGTCTTGTTAGTTCCTTGAAAGCATTTGATATGTAATAGAAAGATCAGGTCATGAACAACTGCTTGAAATTATTTCTGCAAAGAGCATATGTTCAATGGTAAGGCATATTCTCATGCCGTCAGAGGTCACCAGCTCCTGTCATCAGCTTTGAACTCCATAATTGTTTCATAAGCTCTTTAAGTTCCGATCCCTGAATTGTCAGATAAACCCTCCTCCATCCGTGGTGATAAAATCAGAACTTCACATTCAAGCTCTTTGTCAATGCCTCCACACTTACCTGTTTAAGATGCCAGTGATAAAGCTGCACAGATGTAATCAGACACTACTAGAAATGATGATGAGGAAATACCAGAGGAAACCCCACCACCCATTAATGAGGAAAACCAGACAGAGTCAGAAATTACTAGAAATGATGATGAGGCTATCCCAGATGAAACCCCTTCATCATTACATGAAGAAACTGAACCTCAATCAATCAATGAAAATCACAACAAAGCATTATCTACTGCCTTAGTCTCTGAAATCTTTGACACTGCTGAAACATCTGCAGAAATACCAGAGAAAACTGATAACAGATAGTAAGACCTTTGATGCGATTGATGAACTGGAAAACGTGTACCATAAAGTTCTGACTGGGGATACTTCATGGAAAGAAGTAAAATCCTCAGAGACTTTGAAATGGATCAATAATAAAGTTGATGAGTTCAAGAACAAGCTTAAGAACGCCAGAACAACCAAGTTGTGGTTTCAGTATCTAGAAATGACTTAAATTATACGTTCCTTTATTTGATCAGAGCGAGTTGGTGACTGGAACTTGAAATTGAAAGTCAGATTGAGATGCTTCCATACCTAATAAGAAATGCACTTGCAGAAAATTTGGTTTGCCCTGCAGTCTTGCAAGCAAGGTATGCAAGGGTTTGCTCAGCATAAACTGCTCTGCTCCTGATACTGAGAATGATAAAGCTGATGAAGGTAGTGACTAATCAAAGGGGATCATATGATACTTGATTTTCTTTTATGCCAATAGTGTAAAGGATATAAGAAATTATGTATTTGTATGAATATATATTTACCTCTGCAATTAAATTAATTGTCTTATATAACTTTATCCTCCAAATGAAATTATACAAAATAAAAGCTGCTTTTGTATTAAAGTTATCAATGGACATGGATATATATGATTTTCAAATCTGCCTAAAATATACCCAAAAATAACGATAGGTATATAGATGTGATTTGATGGCATCTGCTTTCAATTTAGGGTTAGTTAGATTTAAAATCTTGGGATAAATATAAACAGGTGATGATATATCCTACATACATTCAGTATAATCAAAATGATTATTCTTTCCAGGATCTGAGTCTTCACAATTTTGGGATGCTAAATATGTCTGGCTGCCATTTTGACCAACTTAATTTTACCTTTATTTTATGTATAATTTATTTTAAAATTAAAGCTGACAAAATTACCTAAAATTTGCTGTCATACGTTCAGTGTGGTGGTGAATATTTTATATACTGGACAATTTTAATAGCAACATAATCACCGATTATTTTTCCGTAATCTAGTGGCAGCCATTTTGAATTTTAAACCAAATTCTTTTCAAATGGTCACAATAATGTGATAAATATATCATTAATCCAAGATTCAGTCAAAATGTACAAATTGACAGTAATTTCTAAGGTCTGGTTCTTAAAATTTTGGAGTAAATTGATTTCCATGGTGAAGACGAAAGTATCGGGACGCCATCTTGAATATTTTTTTTTTTTTTTTGCAGTTACCAATTTTGGTTAATTTATTTTCAAGTTAAAGCTGATATAATTACCTACTATTTGGTATATCACACATAAACACTGCAATTTGAGGTGGGTCATTTCTTAGATATACTGGACTTATAAGTATGTTTATTCATTAACAATATGCTTTATTTACTAAACATTATCTTAGTTTTACTCATATATTCGTTTCCAGCCCTATATGCTTGCTTTCTCTACTCAAATCTTGTATGATATTTTGCAATTCCTGTCATGTAATCTGCAAATCTTAAGTTGTTAAAGTATTCCTATATTTTCCCAATTTAAATAATTATAAACTTCTAGACACGGCGATGAAGCATTGTCTGTGAAAACGTGCTTGATGAAACCCCTTCCAGAATCAGAGTAATGGAGAAGCTCAAAAGACTGTTTGTTTCAGCTTGAATACACTATGATTTCTGTGCACTCTTTCACTGCTCTTCAATTTCAGTAACTTATTTTTTCCGTCTTTCTAAACCTTACCAGATCCTACTTTCCTTCACCTCGTAACACTTTTCACCAACCTATAATCCTCCATTATCTCATATATCTGCACCACCTCAAATCACTGATTTGTGTGTCCAACTCTGCTATTCTGTTTATCAATTCTACATATCTTTCCATTTTTTCACCATTTCTATTCTTAACCACTAATGTATTTCTTTCATTTTCCTTATAATCCACATTTCTCTTTTATGAAGGAGAGCTGAATCAGTAATCAAGGATTTGTACATTCATTCACCCTTCATCTTCCCATGGCACTAAACGTTTCCTGTAACAATTTTGTATTCATCCTATGCTTCCCCTCTTTTTTCATCCTACCATCATTCTACATATTTCTTTTAAAATACCTTTGCCAGTTTAGTACTTTTATCCTTCGACTACACACATAAACATTGGTTGCCCTTTCTATCTAATTATTATGTACCATTTTAAATTTACTCTTGTTCAGGTATGCAAATGCTTTGAGGTTCTTCTATTAGTTTCTGAAATGTTCTTTCCTCGTCTCAAACAATTACTGTATTTTTTTACAGACATTGATCATTGTGTTCACCATTCACAACTCCCTTTTTGTGCCGCTACTTGCAATATCCTATGTTGGTTTATCTCACCATTTCCTCCATGGTTGTAATGAAGAGAGACTGATAGGGAAGGGAAAATTTAGTAGCTTATGGAAGAACTTAAAAGAATTTTCGAATGTAAGCATGATCAATGGTGAAATGGTATTTGGAAACCATAAAGAAGTTAAGGCCTCAGCTGTCTTTAACTTCTCAGCGGGTGATCTGTTGGGTTCTACGTGCTGTTAGTGTCATCAGAATATATGAGCATTTCTTCATAGTATTTAAAAAGAAGAGAAACAACGTGAAAAAGTGGGAAAAAAACACAAATTAATTTTATAAATTATTTATGAATAACATATTTATGTTAGAGGATTTAATTTTTTATAGGATAATTGTGTTGTGTCAACCTACTGTACTTATGTTGACGTTTTGTAGTGTAACTAATAAAGAGTGAAGATAAAAAGAAACTGAAAACTGCATTAGAAAGCTGAATAAGTATTCTATATAGCATGTAAGTAAAACTGATATGCATTGTTAGAAATGAATTGAGCAGTCGTAGAGCAAAGACAGGATATTGATTTTTAATTATGCACCAAATCTTCGATTTGATTTTTTATACCAATATATTTATATTTTACATGATTTTCTTTATATGAAAAACCAAAATGATTGCTCTTTCAAATGATATATGAAAGCTGACAATTGAAGTTATTCACAAATCCACAAACAGACCAGTGCAGATTCAGCTGGTGACCTTACGGACTCCTCTTGACCAACAACACGGACACCTCTTTCGTTTTTCTACATGACATTTTGTGTCTTGTGGACTATGTTGGTCTATAACCTAATCACACCATCTGTGACACGTGGATATCTTGCAGGTGGGACTCTTGCCATTCTGCTCATCGGAGTTCATTACAGGAAAAAACATACCTGAAAAAGACATTGCCCCCTCGGTGTGGTATGCCCTTAAAGAGATTTTGAAGGCCTATTTTGACAAATGGATAGTTTATACATACGGTCTTCTAGTAGGACTACCATTGCAAATAGCAGCATGGCTATCGCTGAAGAAAATACATTCAGAAAAAATAAAAAAATCTAAAATCTACAGACGGTATATTAATGACATATTCGTCACAAAGAAGAATTAAAGAAAAGAATCAATTGACACATTCAGAAAAAATTCTTAAGTTCAAATTTACAACAGAACACAGTCAACAGAAGTACCTTCCATTCATCGATGTTCTATTTAAATAGCAGGAACGCCAGTTCAACACAACGGTATATAAAAGACCACCCAACTTGAGAAAATGCCTGAATGCAAAAGGTAAATGCCCCCAAGCATACAAAAAGCATTCATACACAGCACATTTTGGAAGGACGTACAAGACGAACTAAACCGGATAGGACAACATTATCATTATCATTACAATCTAAACTATAACCCTGGTTGGAAAAGAAAAATAGCCGAGTGAGAAAAGGAACAAGGAAATAAACTACACAAGAGGTATTAAACAATCAAAATAAAATATTTTAAGAACAGTAACAACATTAAATTAGACCTTTCATGTATAAACTATAAAAAACTTGAAAATAATGAATAGAAAGAGAAATGATTTAGAGCAGCGTGCCCGAGTGTACCCTCAAGCAAGAGAGCTCTAATCCAAGACAGTGGAAGGCCATGGTACAGAGGCTAAGACACTACCCAAAACTAAAGAACCATGGTTTGACTTTGGAGTGTCCCTCTAGATGAGCTGCTTACCATAGCTAAAGAGTCTCTTCTACCCTTACCAAGAGGAAAGTAGCCATTGAACAATTACAGTGCAGTAATTAGCCCCTTGAATAAAAGAAAAAGAATGGTTTGGTAATCTTAGTGTTATCAGGTTTATGAGGAAAGAGGAGAATGTGGAAAGAATGGGCCAGACTATTCGGTGTATGTGTAGGCAAAGACAAAATGATCCGTGGCCAGAGAGAGGAATCCAATGTAGTACTGTTTAGCCAGTCTAGCAAACTAATGATTAGTATTTAGATATCATGATATACCAGGTGGAAAGAAACAAATTCAATGACATTCACAACCCTACAGCATCAGGGCTATTGAGAAGAACCTACTATGTAATTCTGGCAAAAAAAAAAAAAAAAAAAAAAAAAAAAAAAAAAGGGTTTTCCTTTAATATCTCCCATACCAATTACTTGATCAGAATGGTCCTTTGACACAGCACTCTACAGACCTCCCCCTAATTTTTATGATATAGCGCATTGGCAAATCTCGTAAATTAAGGGGTTTTCTGCTGTCCTAATAAAGCCTAAGCCAAGTTAATCGGGTAAGTTGGTAAAGCAATTTGAATACCAAACTCCCTTGTCCCTCCTCTCTCCCTCCCTCCCTCTGTCTTGACTCTCCTCCTATCCTTACAGTAACCCCCTTTCCTAGTCTCACAGGCGTCGCTTACTCTATCTTTTCTGTAACCTTTTTTATATGTTATTAACTAATAGAATTAATATGTTGGATTCTTGTTATAATTATTATTAACATTCCATGGTGTTGTTATATTTTGTCATTGTGTTTAATGAGTTTATAGCCTTTACCCTATTTATCAAACTTGATGAACCTGCCTTGAGGGCTTCTTTTAACGGTGTAAAAATAATGAAACAAACGTTTTCCAAAGACAGGATTGATGGGCATTACCACCTTGAAAGGTAGAGTATATAACTTGACCAAAAATTTTATGGTGTATTTGCACACCTTACCATTAACAATTATAATTTTGGTATCTGTCTTAGTTTATGCATAAGCAGTTTGTTCGTTTCAGTCTTTGTTGACCGAGGAGGTTTTCTCATCATATATATACAGTATGTATATATATATATATATATATATATATATATATATATATATATATATATATATATATATATATATATATATATGTATATATATATGTATATATATATATATATATATATATATATACATATATATATAAAATGTATATATATATATATATATATATATATATATATGTGTGTGTGTGTGTGTGTGTGTGTGTGTGCGTGTTTATTTCTGTGCGTGTGTGTCATTGTGCATATCAATCCAACAAATTATGTAGTTCATACATTTTTTATCATATTTTTAAATACTATATTTACTTGTGTCTCAGTATAATTCTGTTTGTATTCTATAGCTATTGGATTTTCCACACAGGCCTTTCAAGAAGTTAAAGCTAATCTATCCTGCCTTTGGAAAATGCATCTTTCATTATTTTATAGAGTTAAAAGAAGCCTTTAGGGCAAGTTAATCAAGTTGAATAGACAGGCTATAGGCTTTAAACTCCTTATGCACCCGGACTAAATACAAGAATATCGTGAAATGTTAATAATAATTATAATAAGAATCCAACATATCAATTTTGTCAGTTATTAATAAATATAACAGGTTACAGAAAAGGTAGAGACACTAGGAAAGGGGGTTACTGTAGGGATAGGAGGAGGGTCAAGACAGGGGAAGGGAAGGAGAGGGGAAGGATGAGGGAGTGATTTTATCCGAATTGCTGTACCTACTTACCCAATTAATTTGGCTTAGGCTTTATTAGGACAGGAGTAAACGCCTTAATGAACGAGATGTTCTAATACATTATTGTATAAAAAAATTAGGGGGAGGTCTACAGAGTGCTGTGTCAAAGTAGCATTCTGATCATGTAATAAGTATGGGAGATATTAAAGGAAAACGCACTATTACTTGTTATCATTTGTCATTTGTTTAACTTTGGATCTGACTACAAAGACATATGTCACGCCTTTCGAGGAATCATCTATCGAAGGGATTTCTCAAAGGCCCCCTGCCAGCAAGTTCTGCTAATCCTAAAGTATACAGCGGTAGTGATAATGAACCCTCCCCCCAACCCCGAAGGCATGTGGGAATGTAGTCTACAAATATTCATTCCCAGAAGAGATGTGAAAATCCCTCAGCAAAGACTACATCAGGCACAGTGTCACAAGATTCAGAGGACATGAGCTCGGTCACAGAAATCAGGGGTCTGTGACGGGCCGAGAGAAGGTTGTGACTCAAAGACAGGATGAAAGCAACTGAGAGAGTTTATCATAGAACACTCTCCTTTATATACAAAAGCTCAATGCAACAGGAAATTTCATGAGAAAAACAGACATGTTTATTCAGGTTCTTTTTAGTGCGAGGGAAGAGCGAAGAGCGAAGATACAAGCATAATATATACACAAAATGAACTATGTATGATCGTGTGACATACGGTTGGTACAGGTCCATACACCAACATTGCATCGATATTAATGACCAAAAACGTGCTATAAAAGAATTGGTTGCTATATTTCAGATCGTTCACAGGAAATAAACTACGATCTACTTATAATAGCTGGGTCAGTGGGCATCACCAACCAAAAGTCGACCTTAAACCTTCAACAGGATTCAAATTCATTAATGATAAAGCTTCATCCACTCTTGTTTACTATGTCCTTTAATACACAATTCTCATGAAAAGAATTGGAGTATCTACGTGATTATGGTGTACAAAAGTGAATGAAAATTTTATTACGGTATCGCAAAAATTATTTATTTAAACTGACTTACATTTGAGGTCTCTTTGCCATATAAATCAATGGCAATTCGCATCTTTGTAATACAATTAGATGAAATCAATATCTCTGTCAAAGATTTTAATTTTTGTTGTTATCGAAGTTTTTACTTGGTTATCAATATTGGTAATAGATGGGAACATCACAGAAGTCCTGGATTGAAGATTGTATAAGGAATTAGCTTTAGTGTTGATATTCATCCAGATAATTGGGAATTCCAAAAATAACGGATTAGTCAATTTAATGTATATTATTTCGATGCTGTATATTCAAAATCTCAAGCTCACTGTTGACAACTTTTTGAATTTTTCTTTATAAAATCATTCCTTTTACTTCTCTGTTTTATTTCTTGTTGAGAATGTCCATATTTTTAATGGTGCTTCTCATGTATCTGTTTTGTTCCCTACCTCTTCTTCATTGTACGCCAAACTCCCAATTGTCTTTGTTAATCATAGATAGTAGATTTTGGTGTCATAAATCAAAGTTTTCTCCTTGTCAGATCTCATGAAATATAATTCTCAGCATTGGTTAATTTATATATGATGCTTATCATTATTAACTACTATGCATATCAGACCCTATGACATACTGTTTTTCGCAAATATCTTTGAAACGAAAACTCGGATCAGCATGGTGCTTTGGCAAGGATTGTTTCACACACTCCGCTAATTTTTGACACTACTGTGCATTGTCAAATGCTGCTAATTACGGCGTTTACTCTTAACTGTGAAGTCAAAAACCTGCGTGAGCCATTTACACATTCGAACAGGTGAGACGTGACGTAGTAGTGACGTCCATTCATCCACTAACTCCGCCCCTGCCTTCCCCTACTACCACCATCCCTCCCTTTCCCTCCCTCCTACCCTACTCCTACTCCCTATTCCCGCCCTCTTTCACCTCCATACCTCCCTTTCATCTCCCTCAATCCCCCTTCTCTCTCTCTCTCTCTGCACACGAAGAAATGAAGCTATGCACACATATGACTTATTTATAATGGCGGATAACTCGAATGTATATATGTTAAGTATGGTAGGGTGTTTTATGTATGACCCTGATTCCTGTTCCAGCGCAACTTGTTGTTGCTTAATTATTGTATGAGGTTTGTTTGACAATTATACAACCATTGAAAGTTATACGAGTATGCGACCCTAATACCCATAGGTTATGTTGAACGTATGATGGGATGAAGGTTGTAGCTGACGCTTGGTCATTTATAAGAAATTGTGTAAGAGATGGAAAGGAAAAGGGTGGAACTGAAGTGGGAATCCGTTGCAGAGTAAAAACTTAAAACGAAATTGAAGTGATGAATATATGAATAATTTATTCTAATAATAGGAAAAGGCTGCCATATGTTAAGAAGTCATGAAATAGACAGCGAGTATATGATGGCTGGATTAATACTATAAATAACTGACCACATATTTTACTTTTAATATTCATCACTCTCGACAAACAGGTCATCTTCCTCATCACTGTTACCTTCTGCACTTACCAAATACGGTATAGCCGTCAAAGAAGCAAGAACATCGATTACGATTGTTTGCATAAACGATCAAACTTTACTCGGCATATAATTTTTACTAATCTGTCATTAATTCGTCATACTTGTGTCTGGCTTCATATACCGTGTAGCCTCAAGAGAGAGAGAGAGAGAGAGAGAGAGAGAGAGAGAGAGAGAGAGAGAGAGAGAGAGAGAGAGAGAGATAATATCCTCAAATCTTTTTCACCATTGACCTAACAGAATTAGATAGAATAACTTAAAGGGGTAAGGGAGGTATGGAGGAGAAAGAGGTAGGGGGATAAGGAGGGGGGTTAAGAGGGGAGGAAAGGGAGTAGGGAAAGCCAGGAGTAGAGGTAGTGGGTGGATAGACGTCACAAATACGTCACGCCTCAGCTGTTCGAATGTGTAGTAGCTCACGCAGGTTTTTGACTTCACAGTCAAGAGTAAACGCCATAATTAGCCGCATTTGACAGTGTACAATAGTGTTAAAAATTAGCGGAGTGTGTGAAACACTCTGTGCTAAAGCATCATGTTGATCCGAGTCTTCGTTTCAAAGATATTTGCGAAAAACAGTATGTCATAGGGTCTGATATGCATTAGTAGATATTACCGTATTCCTGCAAAGTAAAGTTGAAGGCAATTTTCTTTTTCTCGGAATAGAGTAGTAGCTTTCAAAGTCAGTGATGTCAAAAATTTTAAATCTAAAGAGGAATAACTGTAAAACAGCTTAAGAGGAGGGTAAAAAAAATCACATCTACCGGAAAAACACAAAATATTTTTTTTTTCTTTTGAATAAAGTACAAGTCAAAAGGACCTCAATTACTACGGACAAGGAAGTAATTAAACTGAATGATTATGATCAGATTTATGAGCTAGTTGGTATACAGGAAAACAAGAAAATATCCACTTAAGTAAATTTGTTTTACAGCTACAAAATGATGAAGTCTGTTCGTAGAAGAAGAAAAAAAAAAGGCACAAAGGCTTACATTCCTACGCGATATGCTCGTTCGTGAAGTCAAGAACTGGTCCACGATTTTGCTCCCTTACGACTGCTTTATGCTCTGCACTCTCTTACTAGGATGATAGAACCGAATGAATTTTAAATATTTTTGCCGATAAATCAATAGTAATAGTGATTGGATATGTATATAAGAGTAAATGGAAAATAATTGAAATTATTGGGAATATGAGTAGGGATGGGGCTAATCTTTATTAATCCCATCCTCACTGGTAAACAGAAAAATCACATTTGTGTTTTGTTCGTTATAGATAAAGTACCTCTCTCTCTCTCTCTCTCTCTCTCTCTCTCTCTCTCTCTCTCTCTCTCTCTCTCTCTCTCTCTCTCTCTCTCAAATTTATGAACAACCGCCTAAAGTTTCCTGACCGATACATAATGAAAGATCTTGCAAAAGTTACTTGCAATACGAGTTTTAAGTAAAGGAGGGTTGGCTATACTCCACCCCTGTGTAATCAGGCATTTTTAGATCTACAAAAAATGTCCAACGAACGTCTTTCTGCTTTCCCACAGATAACTCTTTACACATTTGTCTGCACAAAGCAGGTAAAATGGCTTGTACAGAAATGGAAAATTAACTAATGATAAGAGTTTCTCAAAATGACGGAAAACAAAGCCCTATTCCTCTTAACGATTTCGATATCGTTGGATGAATACTTTAAGATGGATGACCTTAAGAAATTACAAAAGTTTAACAGTGTGCTCAGGACTGACGGATCGTTTATTCCCTCCCTTACGTCACTCCCAAACTTCCTTCTTGATATTTAAAACTAATTTAGCATTTAACAATGGGTGACGCAGATGATTAAATATCCTATTTGGTGAAAAGGTTATATCTACGTATTTAGAATTTTTTATGACAAGTGATTGTGATATGTAAACTCTCTTATGAAAAGGTTTCATTTAATATGTAACGAAGGCTTCTAATCTATTCAAAATGTAATCAGTGTACGCTTTGATAGAATAAATTATTATTACATACTGTATCCTTTAAATAAAACAAGACAAAAATTACGATATAGTGATGCGATCTTTAGATGTGCGCCGTACATTTATGTACACATCATAATCAAAATTTATATTGCTATTAATGAGACATTCTCACTTTCTACTTTTCAGTTTGATCACTCGTTCTCTGCGAAATAAAAGATTTAAATATGTATCCGATTATCTTATTTTATCTCTGCATTTATCCAATTACCGATCTATGTAATACAGTTATCAACATATATACAGTATATATATATATATATATATATATATATATATATATATATATATATATATATATATATATATATATATATATATATATGTGTGTGTGTGTGTGTATACATATTTATGTATATATATATATATATATATATTTATATATTTATATATATATTTATATATATATATATATATATATATGTGTGTGTGTGTGTTTATATATATATATATATATATATATATATATATATATATATACATACAGACACACACATATATATATATATATATATATATATATATATGTATATATATATATATATATATATATATATACATACATATATATATATATATATATATATATATATATATATATATATATATATATATATATATATATATTTATAAATATATGGTTTTTCTATGGTTTGTCCATCTATTATCTGTCATTCTCACTATATGTCCTGCTCACGACCATTTCTTTTTCTTACATGTTAGAATATCCTCTACCTTGGTTTGTTCTAGTATCCATACTTCTGTGTATCTGCCTTTTAGTGTTAATCCATTCATTATTCTTTCCATAGCACTTTGATTTGTAACTATATTATATTGTAAGGGGTTAAGAAGGCTCTATGTTTCTGGCGTATAAGTTACTACTATAGGTTGTTTTATCTCTAGCACTCGAATTCGTTCTGTCAGACTCACAGGGATATTCTTTTAATAAATTCCACCGAATTAAACACAGTTGATTTGGAATCAGCTCTTATTTCTCTTTACAGCAAAGTGGGTAAGGTTTAAACCCTTCATTCAGTCGTTCAATGATGGTTGTAGACGTGCTTTTTTGGAGAAGTAGGAAACCCATCATCTTTGGGAGGGTAACAGATCAGATTTAAGTTGGAATAACTATACTCAGCTAAGAGATTTTGTTCAGAGTGAGGCTTCAACTGAAAAGGAATACAATTTATCTATGAAAGAAGCCCTTTATGGTACAACCCAGGAACATCAGTAGTGGACTACCCTAAAATCTGCACTTCTTAGTGTAGATGTAGCAGTTCTTCCGTTACTTGAACCAGATGACTCTGTCACT
Organism: Palaemon carinicauda; assembly: GCF_036898095.1. Lineage (NCBI taxonomy): Eukaryota > Metazoa > Arthropoda > Malacostraca > Decapoda > Palaemonidae > Palaemon > Palaemon carinicauda. The sequence goes on from NC_090726.1 coordinate 94,261,775, forward strand.
CACTGTCTTAAGAAAAAGGCAACTCTTTTAGCTGATATGTTTGGGAGTAAGCAGAGTAATGAGAAACTTGGTCTTCCTCATTCCTGTTTTCCTGATGCTAAACTAACTAGTTTAGCTTTTCGGTCTCGGGAAATTAAGACTTTTCATGGACTATGATGCTATTGGAGGTGTAGACAAAAACTATATTTTTCCTTTTTTTTTTTTTTTTGTTGTTTTTAAAGGCTGTATATTTCTTGGCTCCTAATTTGTCTGTCATTTTCTAGAAGTTAGCAAGAAGAGGTTATTTTTGCACTTATTTGAGAATTGGTAATATTACTCCATAATGTAAATGTGTTTGTAGTAGCTCAAGTCTAGCTGATTATTGCCCAGTTTCCATAACTTCCATATGATCTAAAGTTTTTGAAAGTGTTCTGGTAAAAATGTCTAAATAGGTTTGATGGAGGTAATCATGTGTTCCCTAATTTGAAATCTGGTTTTTGTAAAAACCTTGGAGCATGTGATGTGCTTCTTACAATCCCCAGTACTGTACATAAATCCCTTAACTGTGGACAGGAAATGTGCATGATTATCTTTATTTTAGTGTGGTCTTTAGCCACACTCATCATGAGGCCCTTGTTTTAAAACTCAAACAGTTAAGTGTTGGTAGTTGTTTTCTTAGCATCATTATTGAAGGTTTAAGTAGTAGATCACAAAGACTTGTAGATAATGGCCACCATGGTGAGTATAGGAATGTTATATCTCGTATTTCTGTGGGTAGTGTTCTTGGCCCATTAACTTTTATACATTATACATGTGATATTTGGTTTGGCGTAGAAAACATCCTCGTTGCCTATGCAGATGATGTTACTCTCTTTGCATCAATTACTGAATATAGATCTCATCATCATCTCCTCCTACGTTTATTGATACAAAGGGCCTCTTTTAGATATTGCAAGTCGTCTCTACCTGGTGCTTTTAATTCAATACATCTCCATTCATCATTTACTTCGCGCCTCATAGTCATCACCCATGTAGGCCTGGGTTTTCCAACTCTTCTAGTGCCTTGTGGAGCCCAGCTGAACGATTGGTGAACTAGTCTCTCTTGAGGAGTGCGAAGAGCATGCCAAAACCATCTCCATCTAACCCTCATCATGATCTCATCCACATATGGCACTCGAGTATTCTTTCTTATAGTCTCATTTCTAGTCCTGTCCTGACATTCAACTCCCAAAACCCTTCTAAGTTCTTTGTTCTCAAATCTACTAAATCTATTGGAGATTGTCTCATTGTCATACCATGACTCATGTCCATAGAGTAACACCAATCTTACTAAACTGATTTATAGTCTGATGTTTATATGTAATTTCAGGTGATTTGATTTCCAAATTTTACTTAACCTAGCCAATGTGTGATTTGCTTTTTTCAATCTTTCACTAAACTCTAATTCTAAAGATCCAGTATTGGAGTTCATAGTTCCTCTCTCCTTCCAATGGTATTTCATCTTCAATTGCATACTCCGTTCTCATCATCGCTGTCTTTCTTCTATTCATCTTCAGTCGAACATCGTGTGATATTTCATGCATTCTGGTAAGCAAGCATTGCAAATCTTGTGGTGTTCTGCTAACAAGGACAGCATTATCAGAATCCTTTAGGTCTGCTAAATTCCTATCACAATCCAGTCCTCTCCTTCTCCACCATCTCTGACTGTTCTATGCATTACAAAATTCATGAGTAGGATAAATAACATAGGTGACAACACATTCCCTTGGAATACTCCGCTGTTCATTGGAAATTCATTTGATGAGACTCCATTAACATTAACTTTGCACTTGTTATGCTCATGAACAGACTTAATATAATTTACATATTCAAGAGGAATTCCATAATAATGCAGGACTCTCCACAAAATTGGCCATTGGACTCTATCAAAGGCTTTTTCATAGTCCACAAATACTATCCAAAGGGGATTTCTATATTCTATGCATTGCTCTACAACATGACTCATAATGAAAATTTGGTCAGTGCAACTTCTACCTTTTTTAAATCCTGCTTGTTCATCTCACAGCTTTTCATCAATCTTACTCTCCAGTATATTTAGAATAAGCATACTATATATTTTCCTAACAACTGACGTAAGTGTTATGCCTTTTTAATTATTGCAATCAGTCA
>NC_090726.1:94268922-94276422 GCF_036898095.1 Palaemon carinicauda
GTTGCTCCTATTACTGTACCTCTAGATAGGGCATCAGCTACCTTGTTAGCTTTACCTTCTATGTGGTCAATCCCATTTATGTTAAACTTTGATAATTTTTTCAATCCATCTCGCTTGTCTAGACGTTAAGTCTGCTTTGTAAAATAAATCACGTAAGGGGCTATGATCTCTTTACAACTCAATTAACTGACCTAGTAAAATAGAATCGATGCCTCTCTAGAACCCAAAGAATAGCCAATGCCTCTCGATCGAATGCAATATAATTCTTTACTGCCTCTTTTAATGCCATGGAAGCAAAAAAAATGGGTCTCTCTCAACCTTTATCATCACCAATAGCTATGCTACTCACATCTGTTGTCACTAAAATCGGGCGATCAAATCTAGGATATGCGAGTAACTCATTGCTAGTTAAGGCAGCTTTCAAATGGTTAAAGGCCCTTTCTTCTTCCAACCCCTAATTTATTACTTTTTGTTTCTTTAAAGCATCTAAGGGTCTCACCATCTCTCCAAAACCTCTTATGAATTTACAGCAATACCCAGTGAACCCAAGGAACCCAGCTACTTCTTTAGAGATACGTGGACCAGGAAAATCTCTAATAGCTTCTACTTTAATGGGCATTGGCATTGTTGGATACTTTCTGAGGGTATTATATGACCTAAAAATTCGACATGTTTACAGAAAAATTTGCACTTTGACAAATTTATTTTCATACCATTACAGCGAAATGCTTCTAAAATTTTGAAAATATTGTAATTATGTTCTTCCGCCGTTTTCCCTGTAATTATGATATCGTGTAAATAAACAAGAACATTATGGCCAGTTAAGGGAGAAAACACCACCCTCATTACTTTAGAAAAATGACTTGGAGCATTTTTAACACAGAAAAGAAGAAAATTGAACTGAAATTATTGATCGTTTGCTATAAATGCCGTTTTACATTCACTGTCTTCCTGAATGGGTATTTGATAGTATCTAGATTTTGGAATCGATAGTTGTAAAATATTTACTATCCAATACCTTCACGAGTAATTCATCGATCGAGGGCAATGGAAATGCATTATCCTTAATGACTGCATTCAACTTCCTATAATCAACACACAATCTTACAGAGCCATCCTTTTTTCCTAACAGCTACAATTGGAGAAGCACAGGGAGATTCACTTTCCTCAATAATCCCTTGTTACCTTAATTTACTAATTTCCCTTTCTATCTCTCCCTGGAAATGAATGGGTAGCTTATAAGGCCTCGACTTGATCGGCTGCGCCTGCTCAGTTTCAATGCTAAAGGGGAATTGATCAATCCTCCCTGGTGGCTCGTTTCCAATTGCAATTACATCGGAGTAATTATTAACTACAGGTTGATATTCTGGGGGACAGTTTTCGCGCTTGCATAATCAAGTTCCGAGTGCGTTCGTTTGTGCGGGCTAGAGTTGTGGCTCCAAAGATCCCATTATTAGTAATTTCACATAACTCCAATTCGCACACAGAATCACTTCCTAACACAACTCTTTTGTTTAACAAATTAACTATTGTAATATCCACCCTGTTCTCTTTTATTTCTGACAAGCCCTCTAAGACTACATTTGCCCATTTGTCAAGGGGTTTAACTACGACCTTGGATCCCTCCGGGAGAGGCTGACACGGGGTCACTGATATGCTCATAAATGTCTGGGGAGGCAATACTTCTCTTCTTTCAGGTACAGCTGTTACCTTACTTAGTTTTCTCTCCTTTTCCACACAAGCACTTACTCTCTCATGACCTTCTATCCGCAAAATACACCCTCCTGCTTTTACTGTCATTCTATCTTTTTCCCTGCAAATGTACAATTGATTACTCATTATAAAATCCAAACCAAGTGTAGCCTCGATTCCTGAAATTCCCAAGGTGGACAAGACAAAAAAAATCATGTGTAAACTTGAAAAAGATCACCTTAAAGTTGATGATCGTTGTATGCCTTGCCTGTAGTTCATTTCCTCCTGGCATGTCAAGGATGATGGCTGCTGATGACTATGGTGGGTTTGAGGAGATTGTCAAATATAGAAGCGAAACGCTGGCTCTTGTGTGGATTAGCGCTCGAATGGACTTACATGGTAGGTGAATCCTGACTGCTAAACTTCCGAGCATCCCATTCGAATAACGGCACAGGCTAACGACCTCCCTTGCAATACCGCTGCCCCCCTGCTCCTTTCTCTAGTGCTGCAGGGGTGAGATAGGGGATACCGAGGGAGGTCCCAATGCCTGCTCCATTGAGTCTACGTAGTCACTCTCACCATTGCCTCGACTGCTGCTTCTGCTGTCATGCGGGGGAGGGGAGGCCTGTCAAGTGTAACAGCGGGGGGATCCTTGGGTGGAGCACTCGGCACTCCACTCATTGGTGCCCCTCTCCCCCACACTGCCAACATCTGAAGACTCTTCTCACCTGCTGACTATGTTCTCCCTTCTCCATATTTGGGGGTTGGTGAGTGCCTCTCATGGCTGCCACCTTTCCGGAATTGGGGCAGTCATTCTTCATCAATTTTTCTTTTGGCAAACTGTCTGGAATGTTTTTTATTGCCATCACTACATCTGCTAACGAGCGAATGTCATCAAACAAATAACCACATAAATACAGGTTTACTAATCTGCGAATATGTTTACTGACAATTGTCTTTTTATCACCTTCTGGGAGATTGGCACTCTGTGTAGCAAACAAATCACAATCTTGAAAAATATGAGTTGCAAAACTGAGATCTGTTCCACCCTCGCGAATTTTCGGCTTATAGTTTCCTTTCATATCATCTTTCCTGGCATTGGGTGAGGCGTATTTCTCAATTAAATGTCGTTTTATTTCAGTGTAACTTCTTGAACTGTGTTGTGGCCAACACCTTACCTCCATTGCTGGAGCATCTTTCAGGAACCTAATGTCTTGTAATGCTTTTTCTCTTTCTGACCACCCATATGTGGATACTTAGAAGTCTCTCAAAACCACTTGATCAATTGAAACCCTTCATTAGGCCGTTGATCATCAAAAGGGCTAACATTTGGCTGGGGTTCTGTCAATTTTCGAACTACGACGTTTTGAGTATCTTCACTCAGCTGTACATGTGTCTTTTCACTCGTGTGCATGTGAACTTTGTTTATGTACGTCGAACATGCTGTGGTTGCGTGCCGCTCTTCGTCTCGTTTAACTAGTAATCTGGTTATTATCTCGGCTAGGTTATCTAATCTATTTTCTAATGCTGCATTCGTTGCTTTAATCTATATTCTTCTTTGACATCACTATAACCAACTGCTCCTCTGCTTTCCTCTCCTGCAGCAGGAGTGTCTACTATGTTAGTCTTCGCATATCTAGCCTTAAAGAATAACTCTGCTCACAGTATACGCAAACAGACGTATTCTTTCACCTGACACCAATTATGTCCCATGTCGACGGATATTGAGACATCAGACTATGGGTTTTTTCACTTTATTATAAAAAGGTTCATGAATAAACTTTACACAGCCCGATACTCTTCAGACGAGTACTTTGTTTTTGCGATCGCTCGAGTGGTACTGCTTACCCCTTGGACCACGTAACTGCAATGTTGCTCTGTAAATATGCTGAATTGTTAGATTTTGAGGAAATCTCCACTGTGATGGAAATATACTCTCACCATTAGGCTTACAACACGTCACCTATAACTGAGTTCAGTGTTCGAGCACAACAATTTTAAAAGGGTCATTAATCTCACTGTATAAAACAAGGCTTAGGATATATATATATATATATATATGTGTGTGTATATATATGTGTGTATATATATGTATATATATATATATATATACATATATATATATATATATATACATATATTTATATATAGTATATACACACACATACATATATATATATATATATATTTATGAATATATATATATATATATATATGTATATATATATCGATATATATATATATATATATACCGATATATATATATATATATATATAATTATATTAATCACAAAACTACACGTGACAAATATTGTATTGACTGGGAAATCTCCTATGACATTTCATTCCGTAAAAACATTTTGTAACGAAATAGTATTGAAATTGCTTACATTAAATATTTTAATCATCAAAATGTAAACATCTAGTTCAATGATGTTACATTACTAGCATTTTATTCTGTAATGCCATTTTTTTTTTTTTATGACTAACTATAACATGCATTGACGATGACTTACTTGTTTCTGGCTTTCATTGACGTTTTGTTAGGTTTCTTCCTTGTATGATTATATTTTCTAATTTACGTTGTACCTTGAAGGAGTGTATGTGGTACACATAAGCGCTTGGTACCTTGTCTTTCACTTTCCTGTTTCTTGTGGTAAGGCTATGTAGTAAGTTCTGGTCAATTTCTTGGTGATTCATAATTTAGAAATAAAGAACAAATTGTAACATATTCCCTATTTGACCGCTGATGACTGACATTTCAATATAGTTTTTTCTTCTTTACTAAATTATATATATATACATATATATATATATATATATATTTATATATATATACTGTATATATATATATATATATACACACACACACACACACATATATATATATATATATATGTATATATACATACATAGATATGTATATATATACAGTATATATATATATATATATATATCATCATCATCACCATCATCATCATCATCATCTTCAGCTGTTGCTAGTCCACTGCAGGACAAAGGCCTCAAACATGTCCTTCCACACGCGTCTCTGTATGATCTTGCTATGGTCTCTGCCAATCTATACCCTCAATTTTTCTTAGCTCGTCAATCCATCGTCTTCCTTTCCTTCTCCTGCTTCATTTTTAATCACTGGGGACCCATTCAGTTATTCTTCTAGTTCCTCTATTATCCGCCATTCTCATATATCCCGCTCACGTCCATTTTTTTTACTTACGTGTTGTTAGAATAGCTTCTACTTTCTTCTGTTCTCTTATCCATATTGATCTTTTTTTTTCTCTTAGTGTTATTCCCATCCTTATTCTTTCTATGGCTCTTTGAATAGTAACTAGCTTATGTTTTAAGGCTTTAGTAATGCTCCAAGTTTCTGATGCATTAGGACCACTTGATTAAATCTTTTTATTTTTTTGAAAATTGACCTGCTACTTTTTATAATCTGATTTGGGTTACAATATGCTATCCATCCCATGCTTATACTTCTTTAGATTCAAGTGTCAAGGCCCTGGGAAACATGTATTTGTGTGTTTAAGTGTGTATATTCATTAACAATCTCTAAGAGGTTCGTCTATAACTCGTATTTGTTGTCTGTATTTTTATTGAACATTATCTTAGTTTTACTCATACCGTTTTTCAGTCCGACATTAATGCTTTCTCTATTCAAATTTTTTCTCACCTCTTGCAGTTCTTCCCATGATTCAGTAAATAGAACTCTGTAACCTGCAAATCTCAAGTTGTTAAGGTATTCCCCCTCAATGCTAATTTCTACATATTTCTATTTTAAATTCTGAAAAACTTCGTAGTCACGCTAGAAATAATAGGTGAAAAGTTCGATAGCCTTTTTGTACTCGCTATACGGTCCCCTCATGAAATATTGATATAAACTTTGATTATTCAACACTTTTTAGGGCGTCCCTTGATATTCCTCCCCACAATGTAATATTTTTGAAAAACCCGATATTTTATTTTAGATTCTGTAAAATGCAAACTTTCCTGAAAAAACTTTGAGCAATCCGGAAACTTTTGCTTCTCTGATTAGCTTATGAGGCAAGAGCAAAACATCTTAGATTTACCTGATTTGACAAGCATTGATAAAGTAAATTGTGTTGACAATATTTTCCGTCGTGCGTTGTATAATAGTTATGATTATATTAAGTTTACAAAACCTTGGCCATCTGTAAAATCCTACATTCAAGAAATAATTTAAACTTTTTCAAAATATCTTTGTCTCAGAGCGATTTTGCTTCTTCCTTTGGCTCTTTACAAACGGATTTGAAACTGACCTTCACTGTTTCTGTACCATCTCTCGAGCTCTTTCATCAAGGCAAACGATAAGAACAGTGAGCAAGTCTGCTACCGCACGATAAATGAGGATAGTAAAAAGAAATAATATGTTATTCCAGGAATAATAGTTTCCCTTTGACGTCCTAGTACGTAACTTTGTTGAGGGCGTCATTCCATGATTTTATGACCATAAGACGCTGCTTTCATGTGACCTCAGGCGATCCTAAGAGACATGCGAAGGTGGCTGGCTGTTTTATTGAGAGTCTCAGACCATAATTGAACGCACATTTCCAGAGGTTATTCGCGAGAAAGGAGAATAGCAATGGCCGAGAGAAAATAAAAAGAATGCTAATTGGCAGTTGGGAACTGATGCACAGTGTTACACGCATTAAGCTCATAACTAATGGATAGGGAATGCCTTATTGATTCAGAAATACGTCTTATGGAAGAAGTAAAAGTTGATGAACAATGTCACCAAATCATTGCTATGGCAGGAAAATCAATCTTATGCTAAACTTTGTTTCAGTATTCATTCTCTGTTGATTTTCAAGCAGTACTTTTTGTTTGTGGGTTGAATTATATGCTGCTGAATAACAATAACATTCCAACCTTTGCTTTCTCTCTTTATTGCACACATACTGTTGATCTAATATTACATATTTTGTAAACTTACAATTAACAGTTGCATTAGATGTACGTATAGTTAATGTACATTTTGCCTGGAATTTGTATATGGTTATTAGAAAGAGTTTGGCTTGAATTGGATTTTTTGGAAATTCCAGTCATATGTGAGTAATTCAAACTAGGTAGTACTATTTCAGTAAACATAGCAGATCAGAACGCCATATATAATTCATACATGCCTTAAATTGAAAAATGGACACTGGTAGATTCTTCACCATTCATTTCCTTATATTTTTGTTGATAGCCAATTATCATCTACTTTGTCCCTCCCTTAAACCAACAGTCTTCTTCATATGTTCCATTCCATCTGAACTAGGTCATCGTCTCCTTCCTTGAGGCGATGACAAAAGCTAAGAAGTATTACCTCTTTTGAAGCATTCCTTCACCGCGGAATGGCATGCCTCCCATATTAGCATCCTTGTTTCATTCACACTTTACGATTTTTCTTTTTCGCCCCCTAACACTCTCCTCACCGTCGCATGTTATTATGTCTATTATGAGATATGTGTAAAGTTTAATTCTTGATTATTTTTTTACTCGCTTATCATTTACCAATACTTTTATCAGTCCATATAACTTGAAAATCTTTTGCTTTCCTCTTAATGTCTAGTACTTTTACATTTTCTTCGGTTAATCTTACCATTATGTAATGAAATGTACTTGGTGTTTCTGTTTTTTTTTTTTTTTTAATCCTGCCTGCATCTAATTGTTAGTTATTGCTTGATCTATTCTACATTTCTTCTTTATACTTTAACGAAAAGTATCATTGTTGATACAAGTAATGGAGCTCATACACTACGACAATCAATTACAATTTATTTAATG
>NC_090726.1:94283922-94298922 GCF_036898095.1 Palaemon carinicauda
TCTCCATAACATAACTTATTGCCATGTGTTTGTAACATGTGATTTTGTGTCATTTTTTGTCACTAACACCGGAGACTTTCATACATTTAGATATTTGGCCATAAAAGATTCGATAACGAATTAACCCAGAACTTAGGAATATATAATCAGAAGGAATTTCACTTATGATAGATGTATCTGTATGGACCAGTATTCGACGCTATGCCTTTGATTCGAAACAATACTTGCAAGTAGATAAAGGTTGATTCCACCTCTGTTGAATTTTGATACATGTTTTAGCATAGAAGTTATCCTATCGCCTCCATAATATTCTTTGTTAAGTTTCTAACCTAAATTTGTAAAAAAAAGTGGCCCAATATTTCAATGTATGAAATTCATTTGTTTTAGTAACAAAACATACATCCCTCCTAGATTATTCACAGCTTGTCTAGAATAAGTTTTTTAAGAATTCAAATTGGGAATATGTAGGAATTAATATCAATGTGGAATAACTTAGCAACTTATGGTTTGCAGATCATATAGTTCTGTTTAATGAATCATGGGAGCAATTGCCAAAGATGATAGAAGTTTTGACTACAGATAACAGAAATATGGGACTGAAATAAGAATGGGTAAAACTAAGATATTCAATGCATATGCAGAGACAACATATAAGGGTTATGGACGAACGTCTAGAGGTTGTTAACGAAATACCTACTTATGATAGACAGTGTTTCCCCATGACATGAGACCGAAATTAAGAGGGGTAAGCATGGGATGGAGAATTTTCGGTAAATAGAGTATCTAATCAGATGGTCCTACTAGTATTAACTTATACATCAGAAACTTGGAGCCTTACTAAAACCTTAGAACATATGCTAGTTATAAATCAAAGAACATTGGAAAGATTAATGATGAGAATAACACTAAAAGACAGAAAAAGAGCAACATGATTACGAAAGCAATCTAGATTAGAGGATATTATAGCAACATGTAAGAAAAAGAAATGGACATGATGAGGACATATAATGAAAATGACAGACAATAGGTGAATATAAATAGCAAACGAAGCAGGGGAAGGAAAAGATGATGGACTGACAAACTAATAAAATTTACGTGCTTAGACTAGCTTAGAAAGACCATAAACAGAAGGATCTGCATTCGTGAGTATCAGTGAAAAAGTTTCTTGATTATGTAATTAAGACCAAGCCGATGATTTTTATATGAAGAATTCAAACCCTGTGATGCGGTAGGAACTCATACAAGTTATTGCGAGAGAGAGAGAGAGAGAGAGAGAGAAGAGAGAGAGAGAGAGAGAGATTGCCTGATGAAATTATCTGTAGTTTTGTCTTGTTCTAAGTGAAATATAGAAAAATATTAGATTTGATAACTCAGAGTTTTAGAGGAGATATCATTTTTATTTTCTATAGCTAATGCTATTGACAGCATAATTGGTGGTGTTCTATAATAAAGCTTAACATAATCATTCATGTTTCGAGATGGTTTTAGCTTTTATCTGTTGCCATTAATACTACGTAGGATCTCTGAAAATGAAGTTGATACAGTATGAAGAAAGAGTATTTTTAGTTGCAAATGTTTAATGTTATCGCTTGATATTGAATGGAATAGCTTTCACTCCTTCCCAAGTTATGATAGATCAGTAAATTATATAATTTGTGGGGTACGAGCTTACAATTATACCACAGTAAAACCAAGACTAAGTTGATATCTTGTTCTGCGTCTTTAGGATTATAGATTCAGACTATTTTTACAATGTTAACTCCTAAGCATTATTCTAAGGCTTATATATTTTTTTTTTATTTAGCAATTATAGTTTGATAATACAATTGTCGCCCTACAACCTGGGATTTTACTGTTTAACGTCCCGGATATCAGTATTATCAAGTAACATTTGACTTTTAAATATTTCTTGGAGTTGAAGTCTTCGTTAATGTCTCATGTGCCTGAGCCGTCAGCTTCTTATATTATTTTAGGTGCCACGATGTGCCCCGGATCTCTCATAGTTTTTTTTCACATTAATAAGCATACCATTAATTCTAAGGTAGTTTTTGTAAATATTGATGATCTGAATTTTCTAGGTTTGTAAAGCTACCTTTAAGCAAGGGTCTCCTGTGCAATTTCATCATCACCTTCTCTACCGGAACTGTTATTTATAATTGTGTGCATTCGTTTATTCATTTATGTACTCTATATTTCGTCTTCAAATGCTAGATTATATTTTAGTTGCGTATTCCCTTTGCTTTGTCTTCCTTTTCTTTTACGTACGGCCTTCTATTTTGTAAATATGTAATTTGCTTTAATAGTAATAATAATAATAACAACTAGTGCTGATGATATTGATGAGGGAGACGAGGCTTTTCAGTGGCTGACATGAAATAGATTTTTCTGTTTTTCAAAATCATGTTGTCATAACGAGGCGAATTTTTCAAGTCGGTAAACACACGCTCTCTCTCTCTCTCTCTCTCTCTCTCTCTCTCTCTCTCTCTCTCTCTCTCTCTATATGTATGAGTTGATACTTCATTAAATGTTGGGGAAGGATGAATAGCGCTAATTAGTTTTCCAATGATTATATGGGTCACATAATTAATTAACCATAATTGGTGTTTTAACAACAGAACCAGGATTTGATTATTAAGTGGGAAACCAAATTAATTTTTTCAAATCTTCCATAGATATTCTCTCTCTTCTCTCCTCTCTCTCTCTCTCTCTCCTCTCTCTCTCTCCTCCCGCGTTATTTTCTTTCTGCTCAAAGTCCCTTTTCAATCCTTTTCTGCTCCTTATAAGCTGGGATTTTCAAAACTAAGTTGCAGTCCAAATCCTCTCCCCCTCTTTCCAAATGTATTTTCAGATAACAGAATCCACCATCATCTCTCTTTATGAGTGTGTTTGCGTACGTTTTTAATTGTTTGGCAGTATTATTACATTCCTTTATTCTTTCCCATAGGATAATTTCATAAAAGTAAGAGAGGGAAATAAACTATCTAGGCATATTAAGAAAGAATGGATTCCACAGAAAAGTATCTTTAGTGTTGAATGTTTGTTCGTAACTTTAAATAGCATTATAGAAAGAAAAAAAGTTAAAGGAGAGGAAAGCTTATCTACAATGCTATTTGTAGCCACAGGATACTTTGTTTTTCTTTGGTTTTCCTGATATTCTTTCCCTAATATTTTCACCAGTGCATTTTTTAGCATGGACCATTCACCCCTTTTTGCTCAACCCTCCAGTTCCCTCTCAGTGAGCGTCCCCAAGATCTGCCATCTCCCCGGAGGTCCCTTCTTCTTGTCCTCCCCCGGGAGGGTCTCTCCCCCGGGTCTCTCTCATTGACCCTCGCAGCGCCTTTAGACTCCCTTCAAAAGAAAACCTTGTGGTGCCGAGTATCGGAAAACTAAAGTTATAAGCCAGTCGACACACGTGGCCATATCGCCCTGTTGACAATCTCGAGGGAGTTGAGGAAGGAGTTTCTGGTACCAAGAAGAGGGAGAAGAGTAGGAAAGGGAGTTACCTCTAAAAAGGAGGAAAGCCTGCCGTGGTTGATCGAAAAGGGGAGTAGGGATTTAGATATCACAGACTATCGTTGAAGATGGAACGGAATATAGACATAAAAGGAAAACTAAAATGTTCATATGTGTTTTTATGAAAATATGTGCACTGTGAGTGAGAGGAGGAAATACAAAGCTCAAAGGAAATACCTATTGAAAGATAGTCGGTTTCTTTATATGGAACTCCGGATTCGATAGAGGTTTCATACTAAGAATCTGAGGTTAAATAGCAAAGGGCTAGATAAAACCTGAGCAGCGCATTCATGCTTATTTTTCTAGCATGAATTGTAGAAGTAAAGTTGCCTCTTACACTGCAAGATTTTTTTCCGTATTGGAGGTTGGCTGCAAGTGGACAATGGTTTTAGATAAGTGAAAATTACGTTAAAAGATGCATCAGATAAAAAAGATAAGGACCGGTAAATGTTTAAAACTTTTTCCTGTTTATGATAATCCATGAAAGCCTTTTTTTTTTAGTTAACTAGGGAATTTGTTTGAGCTCGTACAATAAACTGAAGTAGACCCTCTTACTGCAATAAACGCAGGAAATCGGTTTAGTTTTGTAGTATGCTGAGGAAGTTGCCATTAAACTGCAACTGTAAAATAGACGCATTGGTGGGTTCTATATATGTAACATTTTTAGTTGATTACATTATAAATATTACTGATATAATAAAGTGCTTCCGAGTAAATTTTCAGATCTTAGTAAATAATGTAGAAATATACATGTGGTCACTGTTTACGTAAAAAAAAAAGAAAACAAGACTCGATGAATAAATGTAATGGAATGGAAGGTGACAGATATATGTAAGCTATAATCATATATTGAGAAACTGTATCAATGCCGTACAAACTTATCATTCGAAATTACAGAATCTCTGTTTCTTTTTTTTTTTTTTTTTTTTTTTTTTGAACAATTGTATAATTAACATTACATTTCATAGCAACGTTAACCGTTCAACTTATGAATAAATCAAAAGTTATTCCCGACAATACCCTGATGTCAAAATTCATTGAGGCGTAATTATTTCATATTTTTTTTAAGGAAAATATTAACCCTTACATTACTTATTCTATTATTTGAAAATATGCTATCCTTGAGAAAAAAGATCATTAGGGGGGCGATTGATGCTGTATTGTAATATTTAATCTGTTCATCACCTCGAGAATCTGTTGAATGCGATAGAGATTAAATTTGTCTTTTTCTTGCAGCAAGTTGTTGTTCATGCGATAATCAAGAAGGCTTAGCCTTCCCAAAGAAAATGAGTCGTTAGATGTAAATCCTAAAGAACCCAATGGATTTCTTTAATAGTATTCCTCAAGAACAACAGCTTTACGAGATTTAGAGGAGTTTATGAGAAGCTATTTTCTTCGTTGGGGATCTTCATATATGCTTCAAGACTCATTTTTTTTTTATGTGTGCTATTGTTGTCTTAACTTTTTCATGTCTGGTGAAGCAAATGCACATCTCACTTGATTTCCATCGATTATTGTAGTGGTGAAAAGTTATTGTATTTATGGCGCCCTTTGATGTGCGTTTCTTGACGATATATATATATATATATATATATATATATGTATATATATATATATATATATATTTATATATATTTCTATCACCGTCCTTGGCGAGAGGGGGGCTGCGTGTGTTTGTGCGTGTGTGCATACACAGTATATCTAAATATTTACCTGTCATTTTTGACGGTTCGCGTACACTACTTTTAGATAATAGCACAATTAGTGTGATTTTATATTATCGTTTATATATATTCAGTGCAACAGATATTTTCTTATTAAGTATCGTTGTCTCGAGAAGTTCGTCTTTACTAACGATTGTGTACAAGCACAATCTCTATGCTGTAAAATAATGGCTTGTTTCTGTGAACTATTGAACTTCATTGTAAATGAGCTACAAGTTACGAAAGGGGCAAATACGGCTTTGTACCTATAATAAGCAATATTATTTCTAGCTACTATTAATGACGATAAGGGCTTCATTGTTTCAGATACTTTACGCCCAACTGTTTCACGCTAATGAACGTGTTATGTAAATTGTATAATCAGAGCATCATATGTCATTCAGGTCACCAATATCGAAGGGGTCAGTGAAAGTTATCAATACATAAATGTTAGAATTAAAAGCCTTACCTTAGGGGTATTTGTACATCGTATGTGGCAAGAGAAGAAAAGGGAAAATGCACTCATATATATAGACAGCAAGAGCGTATCTCTATAATTTTGCCCCTTAGCATTGGTAGAAAGTAACTGACTTCATTTCAGTCTTTCGGAATCATTCAAGCACTTCAAAGTAAACATCAGTTTCTAGATCATTCCATGACACCTCTCTCTCTCTCTCTCTCTCTCTCTCTCTATATATATATATATATATATATAATATATATATATATATATATATGTTTGATATATATATATATATATATATGTGTTGTATATATATATATATATATATGTATATATATGTATATATATATATATATATGTGTGTGTATATATATGTATATATATATATGTATATATATATATATGTGTGTGTGTGTGTGTGTGTGTGTGTATATATACTTTGCAAACTATATATTATACAAAACAACTTGAAAACATTTGACGGTGTTTTCTTTGCACATATCCGAGATGTGTCCACCTCCCCTTTTTTCTTGTCTCCCTGGCTTATCAATCCCCTTACTCTCCCTGCCTCCACCCTCCCCTCCATTTTTAAATTCTGAGTTTCCTCCCCTGCCTCCCTTATCGAACGCCATTCAGTGCAAGGAAAACATGACTCATTGCTTATTCAATAACAATAGTTATTGACAGTGAAAATAACCCAATTTTGAAAGAAATATGAAGCCTTAATGCATTCCGATGTCCGTTCTTACCAAATATATGACGCCACGTATTGCATATTTATGTTGATATGTTAGGGGAACCGTTTCTGGAACATTTGGGGGATTTGTTACCGTCCGTGGACCAGGAGGGAAATGAAAATGAAAGATTTTTCCATCTCTCTCCTTCTTTGTTTCTTTACGTTTTTTTTTTTTATTTTTTTTTTATTTTTTTTTTTATATATATATAATGTGAGGGGTTGGACGGCGTTGAAGAAGGATTTACTTTTCGCTAGTTTTGTGCTATTCTCATCTCAGGAATGAGTTAGCGCCATGGGTTTGATATGTTTTATGTTGTCAGTATCATGTTAATAACTTAGGTATAGAAATAATTCCTTTGGAAGTACTGGAAATCAGATTTCTTTACAAATGTTTGATTTTAGCTTTGTAGAAACCCGTTTGCTTTATTCCTGATGATTCGTTATCAATTAATAGAATGTCCTAAATTCACTTGTAGAGATTGATAGGCTATAATGGTGTGTTGCAATTCCTTTCACTTTCCTCTCTTTTCTTGATTTGTTGATTCTTCTAAGAGGAACTAAGCCAAAGTTCGTCATCTCTTTGTTTATAATCTTAACATTATTTTTTAAGATTAATGTTGAAGTTTTTATTTCAGTTGGAATATTAACTTTTACAAAGGTTGGATGTCTAATTATCTATCAAATGTATAGGGAATATTTGTCCTTAGGTTCGTGATTATATGTGCAAAAGTAGTCCCTTTTACTCTTTCTACAGATTTTCTCGGTTTTAATATAGGTATAGTGCAGTTGACATCATAAATCCCTGATTAATTTATGTCATTCTAGAATCATACTGCTAAAATTTATTTCATGAAGTGTTGTAAACACTGTAATGGACTTTCATATTCAGATAACAGATACATGCAAGTTAGATGGGTGTGCTTTTGCTAAGGTACCATAATAAATGCTATCTCAAAAATCTTTTGTAACACACTCCGTTGAAGAATTCGTTGAAATTGGAAGGCCGATTTCTCAGCATCGTACCTTGGTCATTTTGTATCTGTTAAAGAATGTACTAATAACTAATCTTAAATATCAAAAGTACAGCTTTCAAACAACCAAAGACCGATTTATCTTATATGAGTAAATTATAGCTAGTTTTATGAACATTACAAAAAGATGAATTATTTTTTTTTATAGATATTCACACAATAAACTTTTCTCGGTGAAATAGTTAAACAATGATAAGCTTATCAGCCAGTCCCATTTTCTTGTCAGTCCCTTGAAGCCTTCGGTATATGACTGACAGAGAAAAACGAAACTTACAAAATAAATAAATGAATTGAAGCATAAGAATGGGGATTTGAAATGCCAATTTATGGCAGAGCCAATGTCCGAACAAAATAATCCTGTATCAGATTTCTAGAGAAATCCAATATAGTTGAAAATTCCGACTCACTTGACAAAGAACAACGTTAATTGATTTTACCTCTCTAATATATTGTTATTCAGCGCTGACATTTGTTTGTGATCTGAAACATTTTAATTTCTCGGCATTTTTTACCACTTGATTTTATTTGTTAGAAAAAATATCCTTTTGATTTCAGATGTTATACATTAGTCATATTCTTCTATATTCAAGTTGATTAGAAATGCAGTTGCGGCATACACAGGCACAGACACAGACACAGACACAGACACAGACTCAGACTCAGACACAGACACACACACACACATATATATTGATATGTATATATACACACACACACACACACACACATATATATATATATATATATATATATATATATATATATATATACATATATATATGTGTATATATACATATATATATATATATATATATATATATATGTGTATATATATATATATATATATATATATGTATATATATGTGTGTGTATATATATATATATATATATATATATATATCTATGTATATATATATATATATATATATATATATATGGGCTCATCTATGTCGTCCTGATGGAAGGTTCCCTTAAGCAGATTTCTAAGGAATATTTGGCTACAGTCATACTCCCAGAGAATTGACCACAGGTTTCTAGAATTCTAACTCCTGGCGCGAGTATCCTTAACTTAACTCTTAAGGATATCGCATAATATCAGGGGACGTATTCCTTGATACGACACATAGCAATCTTCACCACGAATAGAGTTTTCGCTTTGGCGAACTATTCCTTTTGTAGCAGCTAATTAAGCACGGTGTTTCTCCCAACTGCTCTCTGTTTTGTTACTATTACAAGGATTATTACAATGCAATCTCCAGCATCTTCATCTGGAAAGTTGAGTATTTAATCTTACCTGTGTATAATTTTTGGCTCCCTTCTCACAGTTAAATTAGCATAATTTAGATGTGTTTAGTGGAGCAGAGCCATCTCTGGACCGCTGTCGTACGCCATAAATGCATTATTTAGTTAGTAGTACGATGTTCCCGGTATTTAGCTATAATGAATTCTAGCTATTTAGGCAAATTATACTAGTGAAGATAAGATTTACACATGTAATATTTCCTCTTCTGTTAAAACGTTTCGATAGTATACATTTGGGCCTCGGTGATATAGTGTAGCTGAGATCCCGACTCGGGTTAGGCTAGCCTAACGCGTTTTAGTATACTTTAGTAAAGTTATCCCCGTTTATCCTCTTGTATCATTTTATTAATTCAAACGGAGATAGAACATCTCCTAGAATTACTATCATAATTCGATACTCATCTCTTTTAGAGATATGAGGATAAACCCTTCCTTCCCTCTGAGTGCCGCCAATAGGCAGCCACCCTATCTTTCGTCTTGCCATAGAGTAGTGCACTCCGGCTTGACTGAGATAGTGTTTCTGTCCATCCTCTTTGCCGGTGAGTATCCCGGCTTTGAAATATGACAGTAACTCAGAGTATTCAGTCTTGTTGCCGGCAACACTACCGATGGGGGGATTAGTAATTCCCCTGCCGGTTACACCGTTGCCGGCATAGGAAGCCCGGCTTCCCTAGTCCATAACCGAAAGTGGTAGTACAATTGCCGCCACCTTTCTCCCTTGCGGACTAGAAGACACGTCTTATATCCGGCAATGTCTTATGCTAAGGAATCGTTATTCCTCTGCCACCCAAGACGGCACCGGCAAGGAAACTATGTTTCCTTGATTTGCAGCCGAAAGCAAGAGGCATACCTGCCACCTTCTTTCTATGCAAAATATAAGACCCTTTCCCTTCCCCCTTCTTTCCTTTAGTGATGGCCTAGCCGTCACGACCCCTGTGGCCGGTATTCTACAATCACCTTGCTTGCCGGGCTGATTACGATGCCGGCCAGGCTCCTATAAAGGCGGTTAGATTGCCGCTCTGACCTTTCCCCTAACCGAGGTAAGGCTCCGGGAAAGGTTGTGCCGGCCATGACGACTGCCAGTGGGACACCCATTACAACTTTGAGTATTCTTCAGTCCTCCCTTGGACTGCCATCCACAAACCCCGTACCCGGCAGTGCAGCCAGCAACAGATATTGTGGCTGGATAGAAGCTAGAATTAATACATTCTCTCCCCTTCCATTTGAATCCTCCTTCTGGAAAGAAAGCAGTAGAGACAGTAGTCCCTACAACCCTAATTATATACTAAACTATAATAATACGGTAGTCCTTCTCTCCATTCTTTCTCTCTCTCTTGTCGGCTAGTGCCGCCAGGTTCTAGCCTAGCCCGGTAGTATACCGGCAGAACTACAGTATAAGATTATACAGTAGCCAGTATTCCTGCAGTATAGCAAATACAGCAGTTAGAAAACTACAGTATATAACATACAGTTAGTATGATTTTCCAACATACTCTGTGTATCCTTTCACAGTCCATTGTTGAGACTGCTAAGTAAATGTTGAGGTGAAGCATTCCTTCAACATTCTGCTGTATCCTAGATCATCGGAACACATATTTTTACCCTACAGTATTAATATTTCACTTGTGGAGAGTTAGTGTTAGTATACACTGACTTCAGCTCTAAGTACTAGAGCTATTCCACCCTATATTTCCCTAATAAGGAAATTTGAAATATTGATATTGAGGGAGGTCACAACAATTGCTTGGACAGGAAACACAGATAGGTGTCTTTCCTATTTCCTTTCTAGCTTACTATCCTAAGCTATAATTATAGTAGTAATTATTACTATTTAATACATGTGAATATATTTATCAGTATGATAAATTACCCCATACTCATTTCACTCTTTCCTTCCTTACAGGAGGAGGGCAAGGTGAAGTGTGCAGTCCTGTTCTGCAACCACAAAAGTAGGGCCTTTTATGGCCACGAGATGTGCAGGTCTCATGCCCCCCACTGCATCGTATTTGGATCCCTGAGGTACTGGAACCCGTATTTTTAGCATATATTATATAAAAAATATAAACAACCTAGTGCTCATTCACCCTTTTCTCCCTTGCAGGAGGAGCAGATGGCAAAGTGTACAGTGGTGTTCTGCAACCACAAGAGTAAGAACTTTTGTGGGCATACGATGCACAGGTCTTATGCCCCTGCCACATTGTATCTGGATCCCTGAGGTTCTGGGACCCGAAAGGTCACTCCAATCACTTGACCTTGCTGACCGACAGCTTTGTAAGACATCCCTGACATTATGGAGTCAAGGGATACAGCAAGGGAAACCTAACGAATGTGAGTATGAGGCTTCCAGAAGAACTTTCAGGGACCTTACCTACCTAACAAATCTTTGAAGTGCCTACTGTTCCCTAAGGCTCAATCAAATACGTTTGTGCCTCAGGCACAGGTCCAGCCTCCCTCTATTGAACGGACGGTGGACACGGATATCAACAGGCACTGCAAGGCTTGGACATCCACCAAGATCTGATGTCAGAGGCGTCCATTGACACCAGACAGGACCTACTGCAAGAAGGCCCTGAATAAGGAGTGGTTCAACCACCCATGGAGGAAGAAGGATCCGTTTTGACGATGACTGAGGTACCTCAGCTCACTGTGCCAGCATATTTACTTATGCCATCAACCTCTTCAACCCCAACTCCCCAACTGGCTAGACAGTTCGGCAGGAGCGAAACGCTCCTAGAGTCGATCCAGCAGATGCTGACACTGTTCCGGAAAGAACGAGAGGAAAATAAGCAAGATCTCAAAGAGAGGAAAAGAGAGGTACAGGGAAGGAAACGCCCTGGTGCTTCCAGGGGCTCCGCTAAGCCCCTTAAAATATTTGAAATCCCTCACTGTTCCGAACCAACCCCTGGTGGTAGACGGAACACATCCTCAGGTTGAATAGGAAGCTTTATATCTCCTAGAAGTTGGGGCCAAATCCCCTTGAAGAGCTTTAATCCTGGCCCAGGCTTCAGCGTACCCAGATTGCTTCGTGAGATTACGAGATGAACCTACATCCCACGAGGAGGCTATACCGATGGGAGTCATTGTCCTTGAACATAACAAGGCGCAAGCCATCCTTACCAAGACCCAGAAAGGGGCCGGATATGATAACTCCAAAGTCTCAGCACTGAACAAGAAGTATCCAACCGTCATTGCTCCTTCCTCATAAGCCTTCCCCCCTTTCAGGGAAAGCCCTAGACTGTTCCAGGAGAGCAGTCGAAGTGGGCAAACCCTGCTCAATCCTAGAGAAAGTACATCTAACCTTTTCCATCTCGAAGTTGGATCCAGAGATAACATGTCAGCAGTTTAACGAGAACCTTCCAAAGTTGACAAACCATCCTTTGAGAAGGGAACAGGAGATGAAAGATAAGCTTGTCGCCTCCCTGTCTCATCAAAACCGCTTAAGAAATGTGTGCAGGCCTTTAGTAACGCCCCATCCTTATGATGGATTTGTAGATTTTTCTCAGGTTAAAAAAAGACCGGTATAGACCATGTGCTTGCCGCATCAACGGTGAAACACGAACCCAGAAAACTGATTTCATCAGGTATCCAGGGCGTAGACCCTTTCCCACAGGAAGTGGTCCAAGAGGTCATTACCAAAGCCACCACAGAGAATGGGAACTTGCTCCAAAAGTGAGGCATGTCCTCAAAGAGGAAATCATCATTAGAACTGCACAATCTCCGACCATGACCATGATCACAGTGCCTTAAATGGTAGCCCAGCCGTAAACCACCTTCTAAATAGTTTCTCATCAGCTGGTAGCCAGTCACCTGTATTTAATCCAGGCTTTGAAAGGCACTTGTGCACCTTTCGGCCCTACAAGGTAAGGGCCCAAAAAGAAGATCCTCTGGAAATCCCCAAATGATGGAGGAGAACGCAGTCACGGAAATATGTCCTCAGGAACCTCTAAACAATGTGAGGTTCCAGGTAGGAGGCAGATTTTCCATTTTCGGGATCGTTGGACCTTCGATCCCAGGATCCATAGCCAAATTACGAATGGACTTGGTTGGAAATGGAACGAAATCCACCCCACCTTTCCAAAATTCTTCCAACCCCCCCCCACTTATTGGAAGAATATGCCTCAGAAATCTTGAATAAGAAGGTAATGAGGAAAGTGAATCCATCAAAATTCCAGGGAAGGCTGTTTTATGTTCCCAAGAAGGACTCGGACAGACCCAGAGTAATTCAAGACTTGTCTCTACTCAACAAGTTCATCGAGAACAACAAGTTCCGGATACTTACAGTGCAACACACAAGGACCCTTTTACCAAAAAAGGGGCGTATAAAGTCTCAATAGACCTGGTAGATGCTTACTGGCACGTACCAGTCAGTCACCCCCTCTCCTCCTACATTGGATTCAGGCTACAGAAGACAAAATTTGTCTCTACAGCCATGCCCTTTGGACCCTTTTACCAAAAAAGGGGCGTATAGAGTCTCAATAGACCTGGCAGATACTTACAGGCACCTACCAGTCAGTTACCCCCTCTCCTCTTACCTTGGATTCAGGCTACAGAGGACAAAATTTGTCTCCACAGCCATGCCCTTTGGACTAAATATAGCCCCAAAGTATTCACAAAACTGACGGACACGATCATCCAGCACCTACGTTCTGAAGGAGTACAGGTAGTAACAGACCTGGACGATTGGCAGGTGTGAGCAGCATCCAAGACTACTTGTCTGCAACTGGCCAGAAAGCTGATCCAGTTCCTGGAACACCTGGGCCTCAAGACCAGTCGCTAGAAGTCTCGCTTTTCTCCAGCTCACAAGTTTCAATTGTTGGGAATCCATGGGAACTTGCAGTCACAACACCTCTCCATTCTATTAAAGAAGAGGAGAGAAATAGTGGCATCTGTCAGGAGGCTAATCCAACACAAGAGGATTTCAAAATGCCAACAGGAAAGAGCACTGGGCTTTCTCCAGTTCGCAGTAATGACAGACCCGGTGCTAATAAGCACAGCCAAAGGATGCGCCAGGAGTCTGGAGAAGATACGCATCAAACGCTCGAAGAGATTGACAAGGTTGACACCGACCTGATTGCCCATGCTATTGAGGCCGTGGTCAATGAATAAGAGCCTAGCACAGACAATTTTCTTGCAACCACCACAAACCTCAGTGGCGATACACAGGGAAGCCTCCCTGAAAGAATGGGGAGGCCATCTGTATGAAAGGAAAGGGCAAGAAATTAATCATTCCAGTTCAAAAACTTTCACAACAACATCTTGGAGGCTATGACAGTCCTCCTGACGTTAAGGAGACTATCCCCTGGCAGAACAGTTCACATCAGACTGGCTCTCAACAACTAGGTAATAGTAATATGTCTAATCGACAAGGTTCGAGTTCACCTCGCATCAACCATGTGATGTTAGCCATCTTCCGCCTGGCAAGGAAGAGTAGATGGCTTTATCAAGCAGTTCACCTTCAAGGGTTCTGCGATGTGACTGTGGATGCTCTATCCAGGCGAAAGACGATAGAGACAGAATGGTCCCTAGACGCAGACTTATTCTCCTTTATTCTCGATAAAAGTCCCGGAACTGCAGATCGTCCTCTTCGCAACAAGCGACAACCTTAAGCAGAAGCGATAGACGTCATGTCATTCAACTGGAACGGATGGAATTGAATGTATCTGCTTCCACCAACCAATCTCCTGCTAAAAGTCCTTGACAAGCTAGTATCCTGTAAAGGAACAGCTCCTGTAGTAGCCCCCAAATGGCCCAAAAACAATTGGTTTCCTCAAGTTATAGAATTGAACTGTAGCTGTTTCCTCCGCCGTACCCAGCTTTATCAAAACTAATGCGGAAGTCGGCTGTTACATTTCATCCCCGAGAATCAACAACCAGCATTTCAGGATTTTTTCGCCCTAACACCGAACAAAAGTTCGGGATCTCAGAAAATGTGACCGACTTCATCGTAGAGTACAAGTCTAGTCCAACCAGAAGACAATGTGAATTGTCTTGGAAGAAAGGAGCACCCCTTGTGAAAACAAGGGGACCAACAGAAATTTATACAGGTTTCTGTCTCTCTTTCTTCTTTTACCTACTTGAACGAGGCCTGACTTCCACTACGATAACCACGTGTAAGTCGCCCTTGACTAGACCTCTTCTATTCGCCTTTGAAACGAACCTCATAAGCTAAACCTTTTGAAAGGTACCAAAGCATATACTATACCCAAGCCGACAACCCCTCTAAAGCCCATTACATGGTCGTTGGTCAAAGTC
>NC_090726.1:94303922-94326422 GCF_036898095.1 Palaemon carinicauda
GTTGAGCCCTCTCTGTGTGTTTATCTATCTATTCTTTTATTTTTCTGTATTTTTCGTCTTTTTATCCACCCGTTTTTCCATGTGTTTGTCCTGGAAATGAGTTTGTTTCTGGAATAACCCACTTTGGAAAAAATATCCGATAGAAAGTTTTTAAAGATTTTAAAGAAATAGAAGTGTATTTGTATAAAATTTCCTCGTGTAGATCTATAAGCGCGTGATTATATGTTACTACTACTACTACTACTACTACTACTACTACGAGAGAGAGAGAGAGAGAGAGAGAGAGAGAGAGAGAGAGAGAGAGAGAGAGAGAGAGAGAGAGAGAGAGAAGATTGGATTAGTTCCAAGTATAGACACATGTCATCTATTAGAGTGATTATTATATAAAATTCTGTGATTTATTAAAAAATTAATATTTGTAATGTATTATAGTAATTAGGAGCACTGCTTTTATTATTTGATTAAATTGACCTGTAATCAAATAAACGAAGTTCCCCTCACGACATTGGCTGATTTTGGAAAAAAATGATAAAGTTTTTGTCTGTCATTGATAGAATTTACGGATTAAATTTTGATTAAAAACATAGTAATAACACATCTAGCCTTTAACACTTAGTGATATGTCCAACTGTGATTTTTGATAATACAGAATTTTGCACATCAACGTATACATTTAATAATAAGACTAATTATTTAAAGCTAAAAAAAAACGCTCTTACACAAGAAACACAAAAATAAATACGCACACAAACACTCACACCGATAGATAGATGTACTGTATATTTATTCTGCATATTACTGTATAAATCAAGTTCATGGCATTGTCAGCCTCACCACTGACTTTTTCCCTGAATGATTATTCAGTATATGAGATAGCGCCTAATTATATAAACTTCGCACTTTGCAATTGAATTGACTCTTAGAAGTTTATAAGCCATATTGGGAAATAGTAAAATTCTATACAGCAGTTTAAATTGATGGCAAACTATCATATATCTTAACATCATGCGTGACCACAGTGACCAGTTCAGTCTGCTTCATGTACTGTAAGTAATATCAAAACTAGTGTAGGCCTATCTGACGGGTACTTCGCAAACGTGTAGCCAACTGGTTTTTAATATAACAGTATCATTGCACAAGTATATCACAGCTCTCTACTAACATTTAGTTGGCTATAATTTTAGACATTTTATGACTTTTGAGTATGAAAACTTGTGCCCTAATGAGTTTTCAATTCATTTGGGAAAACATTTTCCGCTTTAAAATTCTAAATCTAAATGACTTGTGACACAATGGTATTACTTTCACTTAGCTCATTAATGAAACAGAGTTATCATTTGAATTATTGTTAAATTTCCCTTACATTATTCACGTGCCTTGCGTGCACTTTACTATTTTCTTAATATGAAGTAATTTCCATTAATATAATGTGTACCCCGTTGCTACAGCATATTTTCCAGCCTCCTTCTCTCTCGTTCCTAGAAGACATCCTTATAACCAAATAACATCTTTTTAACAGCTTTCATCGTGTTCTCCCTCTCTACGACTTACGGTGTCCGTCTCAGATGATTCTTATCCCTCTTGTCTTGTGCTCTAGTCACTTTCACTTGTACGCATTATATTTCTTACGTGCTTTCTCCTCTTTACTGCACTGCATATATTTCATATCAGAAATTCACATACTTCTACTACAGGACACTTTCACTAACTAACTTCCCATGCACATGTACGAGATTAGAAACTCAGAACGGTGGACTAAGGGACACATCAATTTTCCCTGAATGGTTTTATTACAATTGGCCACGGCTTCGAATATAGTTACAAAATTTAATTCAATCTTTCTTTCATTTGAATTTATTTCTTTCCAGTAAGGTAACAAGATGAGGTGTCAAGATTAAGTTAGATTTTAAGTTCAATCATTTTCCCCAAAACAGAGAGGAACACAAACAAAGCTAATGGTAGCATGGTTCCTAGTATTTAAACGTAATAGCTTCTTCTGAAGTCTACTGCGGGAAGGGTCATTATTTTATTGGGGCCTTCCACTGCCATTGTCAACTGCACGGTTAAGGTTCCCGCTCTTTAAGGTGGTCACAAGGGGGCCTCCTCTCGATAAATCTGCTGCTTAGGCCTCCATTCTCTCTCAACCCCTTCACATGCCTGAGAACACAAAACAAACTTGCAGCAGTCAGATTATCTAAGTCCTGACACAATAATTTTCTACCATCCCCTTACAAATCCCATGCATCACTTCTTGGGAAAGTATAGTAAAGTATGTGTTGCTTTCAGTATTTTTGTCGTACTTTTAAATTCACTGACACTTTTTGCCATTTTTTTTTTGGGGGGGGGGGGGCTGGGCTCTAGTTGTATGAATAATTTTTATTTTCATATATATGAAGGATGCTTATTTTGCATTATTATATATTCCGTATGAAATGTAGGTAATGGTTTTGCATTCATTTTAAGAATCTAGAGATTATTGTGCGAGTTCATCCTCCTCGCTCATCGGCATCATATTGACCCAGGAGTGACTGTATTTTTTGGGCGTAGTTTTATACGAGCACATGCACAGCGTAGTAATTTCCCCTCCCCCCTACCTAACAGTGCAATAAAGATTTCAGTTTCTATGGGTTAGCTATAAGTTTTTAATTCGTTATTAAAAACATATTTTTTCTCTTGTTGTTATTTTTATCTGACAAGAAGCAAGTGAAGGAAAACTCCGCCAGAAGATAATATTCCAGCACAATGACCCAGTAAAAAAGTATTCTCCATTGTCAACAATGAGAAAATGTAAGGGAAATTGTACCCCCCCCCCCCCTCCCTTCCTTTAATCAAGCGATTTGCTATAATATTGATCGCGTGCTGCTTTGAAACATTAAAGAATGTTTGTAGTCTAGGGCTTCTACTGTATAGTTGGTACAAGATATAAAATAAGAAGTAATTTTACTCCTATCATTTCTATATCCAGAAAAAAATCTTAAGCTGAAGATGACGTTTTATTGCCTCCTTCATATTTTTGTCGTTGTTCATTATGCACTTCTGTTACATATTCTTCCGGAAGTTAATTCTATTTAGCCGTAAGTGTTTCCTCTGGTTTTGGTTATCCCTAAACGCCCTGCAGGAATTCTGTTTTGGTATCTTTGAATTTCTTCCTCTGAACACCTGGCCGTAATGCTACCATTAATCCACAATAGCTGGATTTCTGTTGGCTGATTGACGTCAACTCATTCCTATTAGTCATCCATCTTTCAGTCAGTTAAATCATCCATACATCAAAGAGGCAAAGGGACATGCAACCAATCAAATTTCTCTTGGCCCTTATTGCGGTTTGACAGAGCGATTCACTTTCATATCAACAGATTGAATCTCTCTCTCTCTCTCTAGGCTATATATATATATATATATATATATATATATATATATATATATATACACATACACATATATATATCTATAAATATGAATTATATATATATATATATATATATATATATATATATACTGTATATATGTATATACATACATATATATATATATATATATATATATATATATATATATATATATATATATATATATATGTATATATATACAGTATATATATATATATGAATATATATACATATATGCATATATATGTATATATAAACAGTGTATATATGTATATAAATGTATATATATATATATATATATATATATATATATATATATATACATATATATATATATATATATATATATATATATATATATAAATTTCTTTTAGCCCTTTTTGCGGTTTTACAGAGAGATTCAGTTTCATATCAAGAGATTGAAGAGATTGAATCTCTCTCCCTCTCTCTCTCTCTCTTTCTCTCTCTCTAGTCTATATATATATATATATAAATATATATATATATATATATATATATATATATATATATATATATATATATATATATATATACATATATACATATACATATACATACATACACATACATATATATATATATATATATATATATATATATATATATATACACACATTTATATACATATATACATATACATATACATATACATAGACATATACATACATACACACACACACACACATATATATATATATATATATATATATATATATATATATACATATATTTATATATATACATATATTTATATATATACATATATTTATATATATATATATATATATATATATATATATATATATATATATATATATATATATATATATATGTGTGTGTGTGTGTGTGTATGTATGTATATGTCTATGTATATGTATGTGTATATGTATATATATATATATATATATATATATATACATACCTGTATAAAGCTAGACGTTACTATAGGAGACATTATCCTTTTATATATTATCAATTTCTAATAAAGAAAATAAGTATTTATATATCTGAAGGACGCATCAGCTTTCATATGTTTAAATCTATTCCTACTTATTTTCATTTACATTTGTTCACTGAAGTAGAGTAATTTCAGCAGAAACAATATTGTATAGATGCTCTGTCACTAGACATTCTATGTGTTGTTTACTAGCCTCAGTGCCAAAATACTGTGGTACCATATACAAGTAGATTTTTTGCACCCGGAAAAAATATTGAAAACTAATTTTCCTTGGGTTAGTGGACATATTCTCATTGGAAGAATCGTACCTTTTAGTTGGGTCATTTTCATAAGTTCCGTGACCACTGAGAGCGGAGGTACTTTTCTCATTGGATTTGACTTTTTGGAGGGATTAAATAGAAATTTAGCCCCCATTCCCCTGTCAAAAGTGTGGGCATAACTTTTGAGAGCCCTGGATTCGTCAGTTCAAAAAAATCCTTTTTCTTTTTTTTTTTGGGGGGGGGGGGCTTACACTGCTGTACAAAATATGTTTTTTAGGGTTTTTGTGGAATGGGAAATTCACTTTTGATATTGTTTCATTGATTTGACCTGTTTTTCATATTCAAATTCACTATGACCGCTGTTTTTGAGCACCGAACGTTCAATTTTGCTAGGTCATTACAGACCTTTTATAGTAGGTTGTAATGTAAGTTTTTTTTTTTTAGATGAATTATTTTATTAATGATAGAAGTAAAAGTAAAGACACAAAAATCATTTTACAACAAAACCAAGGTTAATGGTTGAAAGACCTTGAAACATAAGGAAATATAAAACTTATAAAACAATGAATTGATATTGATTAGCAAATGTACACCACAGATCAATTGTTCTACGTCAATCATGGGACTTTTATAATACTTCTGAATCTGTTGAATCCCCAGACTCACTCTTATCACTGTCAAATTCACTTTCCTCTGAGGAGTCAGGAAGGATGAGCTGTTGGGGCAAGTGGAGTTGTGTGTAGCGCACTGGTCGGCATTTTCTATTCACAAGTTCCCAGCCATGACTAATAGGGGATGGATGGTTAAACAAGTTGTAGTGTAGTTGGCAATATGTGATATAGTTTGTCCTTTCAACATGAGGATTCAAGGAGTCGTCATCAGGTGGGAGAAGGATCGTACTCTTCTTCTTCACTTTTTGCCATTTGGAAGCCCCTGCTTGCCCGCAAGTAGCATCTGCACTTTCACTATAGATACAGGACAGTACAAAGGTCTTCATATCAGCTCTGATACTATCCTCCAAGTCGATGCTTTCACCAATTCATCCCAGGAGATTTCTCGCCTCGGGATCAGAGATCACCGTCTCAATCACCTTCTTCTTTCCATGGCCATAGAACCCTGACGTATGATCACTGCCAGTGATCACATGGAGAGGGATGATGATCTGTGAGACTTCTTCTGGTAGCATGTCACGGCAGTTGATAAAGACATGCTTGCGTTTGATAAGTAGATCACCAGGGAGTTGCTGTGAGAGATATGCTGCTTGAACGTACACAACTGTATCTTCACTGTCAAGTACAACTGCCCCATTAAAGTTCCCCATTCTGAGCCTGGCATAGGCAGAGAACATCATTTTATCAGCCTCTGGATGTCTGAAAATAAAGTCTGGGTTTGCCACAACAATGCTCACATTGGTTGCTCTTTCTCCCTCACAGTAGATTATTCCGCAACACATCATAGAAGCTTATGCTTTCAGCTGTTCCCTGAGGAGCTTTTGCAGTCTGATCTTGTTTCCTGATCTGACCATCAGTTGGTTAAATTCAGCAGCTCCTAGGAATGTGTCTGTGGGCTTTGGAAAAACGTTTGGAATATGTGCATGTTTTGCTGCCCTTCGCTTGTGCTCATCATCCTTGATAATGAAAGGAAGGTCATACTTGTCGTTTATAAGAATATGTAAGGGCTTGCATTGGCATGGCGTGAGAAAATAATCTTGCAGATCTTTTTTAGATAGTCCTTCCAGCAGTACTTTGAGCCATCTCGCATCTTTGCCTCACGGTCCTTGGATGTGGCAGTGGCTAGCTGCCAGACCATACCCATGTCGACAATGCTGGTGTAGTTTTCTGGTTGTTGAACAACTGGGTCAAGGTTAAACTGATCCAAGAGCTTGCTCTTCATTGTTTTGCGCATTGACCCGACTGCATTGTACAAAGACAAGCACTCCTCAGTCACTCTCCCCTCAAGGGCTGACTCAAGTGGGAGCATGCCTGACCCTTCTGCAAGGTCCATCAGGGCCGCCAGACCCAACCTCTCCATCTGAGCCACTTTCAGCTGTTCCCTAAAGAGCTTTTGCAGTCTGATCTCATTCCCTGATCAGACCATCAGTTGGTTAAATTCAGCAGCTCCTAGGAACTTGTCTGTGGGCTCTGGAAAAACGTTTGGAATATGTGCATGTTTTGCTGCCCTTCGATTGTGCTTATCATCCTTGATGCTGAAAGGAAGGTCATACTTATCGTTGATAAGAATGATGTAAGGACTTGCATTGGCATAGCATGAGAAAATGATCTTGCAGATCTTTTCTAGATAGTCCTTCCAGCAGTATTTTGAGCCATCACGCGTCTTTGCCTCACGATCCTTGGGTGTGGGAGTGGCTAGCCGCCAGATCATACCCATGTCGACAATGCTGATGTAGTTTTCTGGTTCTTGAACAACTGGGTCACTGTTGAACTGATTCAAGAGCTTGCTCTTCATTGTTTTGCGCATTGACCCGTCTGCATTGTACAGAGACAAGCACTTCTCAGTCACTCTCCCCTTAAGGGCTGACTCAAGTGGGAGCATGCCTGATCCATCTGCAAGGTCCATCAGGGCCGCCAGACCCGACCTCTCTATCTGAGCCACTTTCATAGGCGTACCTGTTGGTGCACAAATCTGTTCACTGGCAAAGCTTTGCCTTTTATTCTTGTGGATGGTTGCAGTGAGAGGCTGTGTCTTCGTGAGTATTCGCTCATTCAGGAGAGTTTCAACCTGATCTTGGCCAGCTTGAAAAACAGTGTTGAAGTTTTGTACTAGCTGTGGAGAAGCAACCAGATCAGACTGCAGTGACCTCAGTGAAGGTGATGAGTTATCAAATGGTTCAGCGCTAAATTCTTTCATGCAGTGCTGTAGATCCTGAACTGCTTGCTCATCCTTCTTCATCCTCGCTGGTTGACACTCAACATGTTTCCTGTTGTGATGCTCACATTTAACATTCTGCTTCACTGCAGCCTTCACTCTGGCCACATTATTTACATTCCTTATAGTAGAGAACAGTTGCTTGTCGTTTTGCAAAAGGCAAAGCTATCCTTGTTTCAACTTAGAGTTTAGATTCATGGTTGTTTTGATCCAGAGGTCAAGTGGTTAACAGGGGTAGGGTAGACCTGTCATAGACTGGGCAAAGTGATTGTTAAAGAATTCCTTTTGCTCATTTGACAAAGATGACCGACAACATTGCCCAGTAATCTGGCAGCCACCTTCCATAATCAAGGTTGTTGTATGCCACCAGTCCAGGCAACATGTTGTCTGTTGAGGATATGTACTCCTGTCCATTTCTGGCATGGTACGCATCAAGATTCAGTACAAGAGGGTCTGACATCTCTATGAACGAAAGCCAAAAGTCCCCCATGTCGGTACTAGGTTTCTCATAAACTCTGTTGATCAAAGTCTTCATGTCATCATCATTTTCAAGGTCAGAGTGAGCTTCGTGAAGTACCTCTAGTGTTTCGGTGAGTGCATTACGCAGAATGTCTAGCTTCTCTTCCATATTTTCTGACAGTTCCTCATGCTCAAGAATGTCTCTTAGCCGAAGGTGGATAAGAGACTCTCTTCAAGCTATGATGCAGCGCCACTCCTGCTGATACCAGAGTGTCTGCCATCCCAGAGCCCTTGAATCTCTTATATATAGCATGCATATGCGACATCTGTTGGTGGAAAGCACCAATGATTAGGGTGGTATTATTGAAAAATTCTAGATTCTCTGCCTTGAGTTGGACAATTGTCTTATAGGTGGGCAGATCTCCAACGAGAAAGAAGAATGGGATTTTCTTCTTGCGCATTGTTTCCACTAGCTTTGTCATGATATTATATATCACTGATTTGCTTGGGGGTTCATCATAGGTGCTCTTGTTGGGTGGTAGACAGCGGCAGGATTGGGTACCACTGTATGCTGGAATCCGTTGCTCATGTGGTTGGGGTCTTGTACCAGCATTGTTGGTGCGAGACAATGCATGTATAACAGAGCTAGCACATTGCGGAGCTGTGCCATTCACTGTTGGGTTTACCCAGGCATGAATTGTTGGCTCGCTGGTACTGCCACAGGGCCCATCTGTATTGTTGAACATGTGTGATCTCTCCACATTTGTTGTCAGCTATTCAGAGATCCGCTTCTTGGCAAGCCTGGCAAAAGGCACTTCATCTGGTTTCCTTTCGTAACTTTCTGGCTGCACGAACATGACATTCGTTCTGTGAGTGCCTGCTGCACTGCCTGTTATAGTATCCAACTTGAAGTCGTCGTCGTCAACAATGACAGCGGCCGGCCTGCTATCTACGATCTCTGGTGGGCAGGTGCCTGACACCTCAACATCCTTAAGTGCTCAGTGGTCATAGAGGATAAGTGCATCTGAGTAGCTGATGCAGACACCACTCTTGTGAAGTGTGTCCACCAGGTCTTTATTCCTTGTCATACTGTGAACAGTGAGGCCAAGGTTAACTGCAGTTGAGGTGCGCTGTCCAGTGACGTGGTAGGTGAGTATGGAGGCCAGGCTGAGTGTGGCAGGACTGAGATCAACAGTTTTTGTTGTAGGTTGTTTTAACAAAGTCAAAAACTACAGTAGTTGCTCACATACCTCTTCTTCTTCTTTGAGATGGTCAATGCGAGGTGGCCATCTTCTTTCACAGGCGTGGTGCTAGGTTTGACAACATAGCAGCCTCAATATAGTCACCCCGTCTCGCAGTGTCATACACCCATGGACTCTTGTTCTTTGCATTTCCTTCTTGGAAACCAATTTTGTACTGATACTCATTTAGGAGCATACATTTGATGTAGGATGACTTAACTTCGCCCACTGGATAACCATAGTCACTGACATTACGTTTGTAGTGTGCTAAAAAAGACTGCAATGAACGGATCTCATGCTCAGCAAAGATGACGGTATCCACGTGTCTAAAGAAAAAATTGTTCGCTTCTGACATAGACACATTCTGAAGATGCATTCCTTCGCTTTGTTCAAACTTCAGGTGGCTTACATACTTTCTCCAGCAGTTATTGTGATACAAAACGTCTGTTACAAAAGGGTCTGACAGTGCTGCTGTGAACTCGACAAATCGTGAAAGTCGATTCCGCAACTCTTCATCTTCTATTAAAACTGTGTGGCGTTTGAAGGAGAGCCATGCCGAGTTTGTGTTGATTCTGAACATCTTGCCCTTTGCACTATTTGGATGGTTCGTGTCCTCATCCTTCAGACACCATACACATTTTGTTTTCTCGATGAGTGATCCACCCACAGAAGAATGCAGGCGCTTAGCAGGCAATAGTCCCTCTGTCTCATCATCACACAGAGCTGGTATTTCAGAGCTTGATGTTTGACTTGTAATTGGAGCAATGTCACTTTCGTTCCGTTTGCGTCGTCGAGACTTTTCAACCTTGTCTGAAGATGAGACTAATATGTAGCATCCTTGGTGCATATAATAATTTGAAAGCCCATCTTGCCATGAAGTGGTGCTGTAAATATCACCATAACTATCAAGTTCTGACCATCTTTTAGACTTTGACTCTAAAGACTCCCACTTTCCTTGGCTGATGGTATCTGAGGACTTACAAGCCTTTCCCCATTTCAGTACACATTCATATGACATCTTGTTGACATTATCTATTTGAAATGTCTTGAGTATTACACTAATTCAGTTTTGATCCTCTTTTAGTAGTATGGAAGTAAGGAAGCAGAACCACACACATTGACCTGAAACAAAAGAAAACTCTCTTAGCGGGGTGAATTTAAATATGAAAAACAGCTCAAATCAATAAAATAATATCAGAAATGAATTCCCCATGCAAAAAAGAAAGACATAAATCGTATTTTGTACAGCACTCTAAGACAAACCAAGAAAAAGTTAATTTTTTGAACTGGCGACTGCGGCCATTTTGAATTCAGGGCTCTCTAAAGTTATATCCACACTTTTGACATTATCATGGGTGCTAAATTTCTTTTTTATCCGTCAAAAAAGTCAAATCCAATGAGAAAAGTACCTCCGCTCTCAGTGGTCACGGAACTTATGAAAAGGACCCAACTATATGGGGAATATTTGACTCTCAAAAGGCATCGAAAAATAAGAGTAATGTGATTTATTATGCCGGGAGCTAGCTCTCTCTCTCTCTCTCTCTCTCTCTCTCTCTCTCTCTCTCTCTCTCTCTCTCTCTCTCGTCCATTGTATTCTATGCAAATTGGAATTTCCATGGTTGTTACAGAAGTTTTGTTTCAGGAATCTCCTCGTCGTTGTACAGTATGTTTATCAATTTATTATGTTGAAAATTGTATTCAAGAAGTGTTGACGCCAAATTATTATGGTGTTAAACTAACATTTTAAAATTATGTTTGATATATATGAATAAATGTTCATTCAAACTAAGTAGTAATTGTAATTCAACTGATAATAATGACTGAACAATTATATGTGACACACCAATATGACATGAAATTGCCATAAAAATTTCCCAGACTTGATTTCTGTAAAAGGAGGGAAAGGTGCTTCATCTCGCATATAACCAGCACGTATTTGTACATCTGTGTGTGTGTGTGCGCGTGCGCGTATGCATGTATATCCTTTATGCTTCAATATTTCTCAAATCCTAGATTCTTTTACCTAGATTTCTTACAACCATACACTTGATATATTTATTACAAAACCTTTCTATAATGCATTCTAGATTGGTTTAAATTTCACTTTTTCGAAGGATCATTGAGTATCTGAGTTCTCTATGGTTCCTTCCTGGACATCTTCTTTTTCTATGTAAATCATTTTAAATTCTTTTTGTTAGGTGTATATTTCTAGACATTTTCTGCTTATAATTTTGTTGCATCTTCGGGTTTTACTTATATGCAATTACAGCAAATAATAATAATAATAATAATAATAATAATAATAATAAAAATGATGATGATGATGATGGTGATGGTGGTGGTGGTGGTGGTGGTGGTGGTGGTGGTGGTTATTATTATTATTATTATTATTATTATTATTATTAGTAGTAGTAGTAGTAGTAGTAGTAATAGTAGTAGTAGTAGTAGTAGTAGTAGTAGTAGTGATTTTCTTCTTCTTCTTCTTCTTCTTCTTATTATTATTATTATTATTATCAGTAATAGTAGTAGTAGTAGTAGTAGTAGTATTAGTATCAGTAGTAGTAATAGTAATTTTCTTCTTCTTCTTCTTCTTCTTCTTCTTCTTCTTCTTATTATTATTACTATTATTACAATCTCCAATTCTGTACACAAATTTCTTGATTGTGGTCGGGAAGTTTGTATGATTGGCCTTGATTTTAGTGCTGCCTTTGACCGTGTTAATCATGAGGCCCTTATTTTCATACTCAAACAGTTGGGAGTGGGTGGGTCTTTTCTCAGCATCATTATTGAATTTTCAAGTAATAGATCACAAAGAGTTGTTGTTGATGGACACTATAGTGATAATAGGAATGTGATATCTTGTGTTCGTCAGGGTAGTTCTTGGCCCGTTACTTTTCATCTTTTATACCCATGACATGTGGTATGTCCTAGATAACAAGCTCGTTGCATATGCAGATGATGCTATTCTCTTTGCATCAATTCCGTCACTTGAATGTAGATCTGGGATTGCTGAATTTCCTAATAGAAATCTTGCTAAAATTAGTGCATGGTGAAAATTATGTGGCATGAAGTTGGATCATAACAAAACTCAAAGTATGATTGTAAGTAGGTCAAGGACAGTTGCTTCTCAAGATCCGGATCACAGCATTGATAATGTTTCTTGACCTGTGTATGACTCTTTTAAAATTTTAGATGTCATTCTCTACAGCAAATTTACTTTTAAGACACACTTTAGGTCTGTATCTTCTTCAATTGCACAAAAAAAATTGGCTTATTGAGAAAGTCTTGTAAGATATTCAGTGATGAATCTATTCTGAAAAAGTGTTTTTAATTTTTCATTCTACCTTGTTTCGAGTTTTGTTCTGTCTGATATTCAGCTGCTGATTCTCATCTTAATTTATTGGACAGGAACTTATGGTCTTTTAAATTTCTTATACCTTATATTGATATCATTCTCTGGCACCGTCGTTTAATTGGTTCGTTATGCATGTTGCATATGGTTTATCATAATTCTGACCCTCCTTTACATTTAGATCTTTCTGAATAATACTATTCTGATCGTATTACTAGGTATGCAATTAATTATGAAAGACAGGCCTTCTCCATCATGGCGCTCAATATTACGCTGTATTCTACAAGCCTTATTCCAGTGACCAAGTTGTGAAATCTTCCTAATCGGGTATTTGAATCGGTAGAGCTCCCAAATTTTAAACTTTCAGCAAATGTTTTTATGTCGAACAGGCCAACATAAGCCTCTTTTTATAGTTTACATATGAAATATCTGTTTTGATGTTACTGTTCATAAAATATTTCATTTCAAATATTCATTACTTCTCATATAGATTATTTATTTCCTTTCCTCCCTAGGCTATTTTTTCCTGTTGGAGCCCATGGCTTTAGAGAATCCTGCTTTTCCAACTAAGGTTGTAGCCTAGCTAATAATGATAATAATAATAATAATAATAATAATCATCATCATCATAATAATAATAATAATGATAATAATAATAATAATAATAATAATAATAATAATAAAAATTAAACAAACAACAATAATAATAATAATAATAATAATGATAATAATAATAATAATCAAAATAATAATAATAATAACAACCAATGCTACAAAATCAAACTGCTACAAGTCCAAGGGACCAAAGAGGAAAAGCAGATCAATGTGGAAAAGAAATAAAGAAGTAAATGATAAATGATAAATGAAAACATGAAATAAAATATTTTACGATAAGTAATGATGATGACAAAAGGTAACATATGAACTAGCAATCAAGACTCACGTTAACCTTGTCTACAAAAAGCACTTTCCCCGAGTTTAAACTACGGAATTCTACGGGTTGAATTGTGTTATTTGTAAATTATTTCACAATTTAGTTACAGCCAGAATGATGCTTCCAGAGTACTCTGTGAGAGTGAGCCTTATGCAAGAAAAGTCAAGGCTTGAAATTAACTGTATAGCTTGTATTACGCAGATGGTGGCATATTGTGGAACATCTAAATGCGAAAGATGAACAAAATTATGACAAATAGTATATAATATTCACAAAGATCTAATTAAACGACAGTGCCATAGAGTAATATCAAGGTTATAGATAAGTAATTTTATCCCGAAAAACTCAAAATGAAAGTCCCCTGCTGAAGACTAGACAGGTGAACAATATTCAGAGCATGACAAACTAAAGGAATATCGAATCCACTAAAGTTACACGTAAAGATGTACGATAATCGTCCTTATCCTGACCAGAAATCGGAACTACTGTATACATTTTTGAGTGAGGAAGTAGATAACACTGACTAAATCATCCATTCCCGTTCTAGTTCCTTAACCTACAGCACAAAGATTTGATTCCTGGGCATAAAGGACCGCATGTCAATTTTCAGTTTAATTCACTATATTTAACCATACTCTTACTTTCACCTCCCCTATCTCCTCTTGTAAACAGTTTTCAAATCTTTAACTAATTCCTCTTTTCGTTCGCTATTATTGTAGTGTATTACAGGGCAATGTAACCTAGTAAAAAAACTACTTGTTCATATAGGAAAAATTGCGCTCTCTTCGAAAATGACACTCGTTCCCGTCGCAAATGAATAGTTTCAGAAATATATATATATATATATATATATATATATATATATATATATATATATATATATACACACACACATATATGTATATATATATATATATATATATATATATATATATATATATGTATATATATATACATATATATATATATATATATATATATATATGGTAATGGAGGACCCCCAGTGGGAACTCGTGGTTTTGGGTAGGGAAAACATACTGGGGAAACGATGTATAACCGTAAAACAATCATTTTCTTCTCTATACATTACCTTCTTGGATTTATAATAACTGGAGGAAAAGACAAAACAGTATAACTGGATAAACTTTGGAGGCTCCGTTGCGAAGGCCATGCCTCATGAAAAAATACAGTAACCAGTGCTGCCAATGTCTGATGTAGATCAAATGTTAGCATTCGGTTGAAATGAAGGTCAATTTCGGTTAAATCACGTTATTTACTATAGGAAAACTTATATTTTCTGTTTGAAATCACACCCTGTAATACAATACAACTTTACCCTTCCTTTCTTCCTCCTTTCATGATTTATTTCTTTATTCCAAAACTTTGCATTTGCATATTTTTCTTTTCCTACCTTCACACATAACTCATGCTATGAAAAATAATAATCACGGAAACAGCACCCTATTGTCTCGGACACACTTCGGTGGAACTATTATCTGCCCCAACCTTATTGACTAAATACACTATGCAAATAATCCCCTGTAATTTACCAATTACTCAAAACAACCACGCTATGTCAGTGACTTCGAACCACACTATGCTCTTGAAACAAAAAGTGTTAATGACACCAATTTTAGCAGAGATGTTTTCCAAGCTGCTCTCTGTTTGAAGATTCACTTAGAGACATCGATCTCAGGCTAGTAATTATCAAGCAAAATAATTATAAAAAGGAACGGAATGTCTTCGGATAGCTGGCAAGCTAGATGAAACAAAATAAAAGTGTTATTTTATGATAAGAACTATGCTGAAATTTGTGATAATATGTAATAAGAATTAATTATGATAATTTATTTTACTAATATGGTTTCAAT
The DNA here is from genome assembly GCF_036898095.1 of Palaemon carinicauda. Lineage (NCBI taxonomy): Eukaryota > Metazoa > Arthropoda > Malacostraca > Decapoda > Palaemonidae > Palaemon > Palaemon carinicauda. The sequence goes on from NC_090726.1 coordinate 94,319,294, forward strand.
GGAAAGTAAAAAATGGGAATGAGATATGTGAAACATGCCGTCTACACTCCTGAAAGGAATACTTTCAGTAGGTATGAGCCTGGAATGTCTAGCTTTGTTTTATTCCAGCTCCTCTTACTCAAACCCCTGTCCTTTTCATAAGAGCTTAGCGAGATGAAACTTAAATCTCAAAATTTGGACTTCATTCGAAAAGATCTCCCAGCGTTAGATTTCTCTCATTCAAGTTCGGTAACCATTGTGAAGAAGAATTCTATCGCAGCTTGGATAGTCCTTATGAATTAATCGCTTCCATCACATATTAGATTATTGTAGACTTCGTGGGTGTCAAGAAAAATAAGAGAGATGAATTTACAATTTTGAGAGTATGGATGGGAACATTTGATGAAGAGGAGAAAAAATAGGGAATGAAAGATTAGCTTGCACAATTCAACACAAATACAGTTCTCACGTTTACATATATTAAAATGTATTTCAATTTTACTATAAAACCACTTGATTATGATCAAGCACTTATCTTACATATATACTCTTACCAAGCTGGTCTACTGTGAGAGTAGATTATTTTTTTCACGTATTTCATGTGTGTATTTTATTTAAGATGTGTATAACCAGCTCATAAGGTGAGTTCCACTTATGTTGGATTAAGTAAATGTATATAAATTACATAAGACTGTCATCATTCATTTAGTTGTATTTTCATTCATTTCCGTATATGTAAATTTACGTCATTTTAAAGAATTAAATTCTTATTTCATGTAGTTTGGTTACGAAGTCTTATGTAACTTGTTAAAAGGTATGCTGTATGACAAACACTAGGGATTACATCATATTTCCACGTGTTTGGAAGTTGCATGAAGGTTCAAGACTAAAAATTATTCTTTTTTCTAATGTTATGAGAGGAGGTGGGCGGAGTTAGCTGAGAAGGTTGCCTCATTAGGCAACGATAGAACCCTACTGGAAACCTGCCAAGTTGGCAACCTGACGTCGTAAGAGGCCATCCAGACCATGCCCCCACGCTATGAGAATGATTAGCTGGAAGAATCCAGAATTAATTAGGATGATATATAAGGGCCTAGCAATGCATAGGAACCAGAGATCAGCCTGACACTCCACAAGATCTGTGCTTCCGTCAGTCCTCTCTCCAGCATCTATCCAGCCAATACGTATTTCCTCTCCAAAGTGCATAGGGTTTTCTCTTTAACGTACGTAGTGTTTTCTCTCAAATGTGCATAGTGCTTGTTCAAACATTGAAATTTCTGTGGTTTAAGTTGAAAGAAGCGCATTGTATATGTGAGTACAGGTCATATTGTAAAAATTATTAATTTATCTTTGCCTGGCCCTGTGTGATTTAGTAAAACAGTGAAGTGCATTTATTCTTGCTTAACCGTTCGGTAAACTTGTGAAAGCCCTAAGGACGTAAGAGTAACAGTTACGTATGTGTATGTGTAAATTTGATTTATTTCCTATAGTGTTAAAGTGTCAAATTTTTTCATTAGCTGTCAAAATTAATTATTTTCAATATTATCATCTGGGAGTTGCGTATTATTCTCAGAGCTCGGAGGTTTTCTCTTGTATATTAAATTATGTAAAAGAAAGCAGGTTAGTTTTGGATCTCGGGAATTTACGTAATTCGCTAGTCATAATATTACCTTATACCTGCATATTGTATCTGTCGATGCTCTCATAAATGTTTTCCATGTTCATAAATACCACATACAACTGTTTTTCTCTACAATAAGACTTCTCACATAAGTGTTTCATTGCAAAAGCTTTATCAAAGTCTTATATTGGTTGTCTAAATGTACATTGCTCATTCCCTGACAATCGCTGTGTTATCTTTCTTACTTCATCAAGATCTATCTATCATACACCATCCTTGGTACATTAAGTAACGTTATTCCACGTTTAATTTTCTTAGTCCTTCCATCTCCTGTACCTTTAAATATTAGAACATTATATATATATATATATATATATATATATATATATATATATATATATGTATATATATATATATATATATATATATATATATATATATTTACATATATATATATATATATATATATATATATATATATATATATATATGGAGACACAAACACAGACCAACAGGCAAAGCATTATTATACCACAATTACTTTATCCTATTTTAGTAAGTGGTACCAGAGGATTAGATTTTTTAGGGGTAAGATTGTTCGTACCACACCATTTTTTAACACCTGCAAAAGCTAGTATTCATTTACAGCTAGGTAGATTATTGTATGTATATATATATATATATATATATATATATATATATATAAATATATATATATATATATATATATATATATATATTTATATACATATATATATATATATATATATATATAAAGAGAGAGAGAGAGAGAGAGAGAGAGAGAGAGAGAGAGAGAGAGAGAGAGAGAGAGAGAGAGAGAGAGAGAGAGAGAGAGAGGTTTTTGGGTTTACCAAAGTATTCACGTTGCTCTACTATGCAGCTTCGTCTCCAAATTGGCTGATTGCTCCTTCCAAAGGAGGGCAGTGTGGTTGCCACATCCTTACGACATAAATTTTCATGTAGAATAACTGTACATGGCTAAATATTTGAATAAATTATAATAACCCTATGTGGCTAAAAATATAGAGATACATGAAAGTCACGTATAATTGTGACAAAACTATCATAAATAGATGTGTTATTAAATTACCAATCGACTAGTATAATGTCAATGGGTTGATTCCAGTCCCAGGCATTAATATTTGAATTCAACAGGAATGTGTAGAATTGAGTCTTTTGATGCCCAGACTGATAACGTCACTATGTTTGTTTCAATTTACAAAGGTAGGTTCAAATCCTGGGTTGGTTAGAAACTCTTATGATTAAAAGAATCTCCTTTAGATAGCCACTCTCTAAATAGAGTTTGTACGTACTGTTAATGTTGATAAATTTATTGTAATTATTTATTATAACAGATTGGAAAAATACGCTATTTTCCGTTATCTTAATATAGCAAAACTGAAGAATTTTCCAAATTAATCGCATGGTTATGATTATTTTCATGTTAGATTAAAGCATTGTGTATATTATTATTATTATTATTATTATTATTATTATTATTATTATTATTATTTGCTAAGCTACAACCCTAGTTGGAAATCAAGATGCCATAAGCCCAGGAACCCCAACAGGGAAAATAGCTCAGTGAGGAAAGGAAATAAGGAAAAATAAAATATTAAGAACAGTTACAACATTAAAATAAATATTTCCTATATAAACTATAAAAACTTAAAAAAACAAGAGGAAGAGAAATTAGATAGAATAGAGTGCCCAAGTATACCCTCAAGCAAGAGAACTCTAACCCAAGACAGTGGAAGACCATGGTACAGAGGCTATGGCACTATCAAAGACTAGAGAACAATGGTTTAATTTTGGAGTGTCCTTCTCCTAGAAGAGCTGCTTAGCATAGCTAAAGAGTTTCTTCTACCCTTACCAAGAGGAAAGTAGCCAATGGTACGGAGGCTATGGCACTATCCAAGACTAGAGAACAATGGTTTGATTTTGGAGTGTCCTTCTCCTAGAAGAACTGCTTACCATAGCTAAAGAGTCTCTTCTACCCTTACCAAGAGGAGAATAGCCACTGAACAATTGCAGTGCAGTAGTGAACCCCTTGGGTGAAGAAGAATTGTTGGTAGTGTTGTCAGGTGTATGAGGACAGAGGAGTTTTTATAACAGGTTACTCCTAGTTCCAACTACATTAGGAGGTTGGAAACTGATTCTTGATGTTTTGAATATAAACAAGTTTACCGTATTTTTCACACAAGATTTTGATAAAAATGCCCACGACAGTCCCGGGGGTAGTACGGAAAGAAAATTAGATATTTCAAATAGGCCTAAATAGATGCCTACGTTGACATTCCTATTCATTTAAATTTGAGGAAATTCCTTTGGTCATAAACAGTTCAAAGTTTTATCAATTCAAGAGCCTGTGTTTCTATCTCAGGACTGCGCCACAAGTTTTTACTAGGATGATGGCCCCTCCATTTCAAAATGATTAAGATTCTCGGAATCAGGGTTTTTTAAGCCTGAAGACTGGCTATTTTTCAACACTTCATTGAAAATGATTCAGGTTCAACAAGTATAGTTAATCAGGTTACTGGAAATGTTGGGAATTCTGGTCAATGTAGAAATGTCTTTTCTAATTCCAACACAGGATTATATATTTCGGATTGATAACAACAACGGTTCCTTTTCGATTTTGCTATTGGAAAAGAGGATTCTTCTTCAGGTAGAAATGTTCAAGAGGAGAAAGTCAATATTGTGCAGAGAACTTTGTACTGATGGCTGCTTAAAGATGAAAATTTTCAATATCCTCTCAATTGAAATAAGAACAAAATATTCGATCTAGGCACAATTTCTACCGTGATAAGGAACCAACTTCAACAGCAGAGCTTTTTTACAAAAATATTTCGACTAAATTTGCAACACTCTCCGTGCTTACAGAACCCGCTTTACTCACGTTTAGTAAACTTACTTCCTTCGCAAACAATTTTCCTGTATTTGGCATACAAGCTGTTCATCTTGCTAATACTTTTCCCTTCCGTGTGTTTCTTCCAGCGCATTTCGCATAAACGTAAAGTGCCCCTCTTATTTATTATATAATATCTCTTCCTCATTGTATATGCAGCTTTGACATTTTTTACAACTTATATGTTGGTCTACTTTCTTGTTTGTCTTTTTAAGATGCTCTTCCCCGCTTCTCTCTCTCTCTCTCTCTCTCTCTCTCTCTCTCTCTCTCTCTCTCTCTCTCTCTCTCTTCCTCCCGTAAACTTTACTACAGTACCTGTGTTCACATTTATTGAGAAAGATAATTAATTCATTTGTCTGTGACCTTGAATGAATTTTGAACCTAGGATTCAATATTATCCATTGAAATATTTTATTCAAGATTTTTGATGAATTATTTGAAATGTGGTGATTTCCATTAAATTTTAGGAAAAGAATAAATGGACTGTGAAAAGAAATAATTAAAGGATAATTTTAAATTTTGATTAGCCAAATAACATGTATTTCGTGGACTTACTGTGCTTCTTCTACTGAACTTGTATTACGACCTATTAAATTCATTGTGTCCAAAAATTTCCTTTCTTAGTCTATCGACTTGCTAACTCGTCTAATAGGGTAGCTCAAGGTTTGCCAAGTAACACTTTCAACGTCTTTATATTATTATTATTACTATTATTATTATTGTTGTTGTTGTTGTTTTTGTTTTTGAGGGTTGTGGACATTCCACAAAAGCCTCAGTATGGCCAAAATGGAGTGACAATCTCTGCCGGCAGCAAATGTTGGTATTATTAATATCATTATCATCATTGTTATTTATTATATTGGAGAACCTGTCAAGGTTTACAACATTGTTTGTCTGGTAGTGCAACAAAGTGTGGGGGATGCAATATTTGACAATGATTTTACCAATAGCGACTGGTTATTGTAAATTGAATTGCATAAGCGAAATATAAATTTTCATTACATGACTAGGTATAATAGAATCATTTGGAAAATATACGGTAGTGTTTAGAAATCACCAGTTATTATTATCTGCTAAGGAGAAATGATTGCCAATAGTTCAGAAAGATACTATACAAAATAATGATACGCAATATATAATGCCAAGACAGGATAGAGATGTAAAAATAGAAGCTTGTGTCGTGAGTTTACAGATGAAAGCTTCTATTTGAGATTTAAATGTAGATGCAAACGGTTTTGCATTCCCCTCTAGCAAAAGAGGACATACACAGGCAAAATGGAGAGACAGAGAGAGAGAGAGAGAGAGAGAGAGAGAGAGAGAGAGAGAGAGAGAGAGAGAGAGAGAGAGAGGAAAGCAAGCTTAGGAATTACCATAAATATTTCCATTGTTATTCTTCTTTGGCAGTCCATGGTCGCAATATACGAATTTACATGGGAAATAGTATTTGCTTTACTTTTACGTCCCTTTTTTATGTCCTTCGGCCACGTTGGTTTTCCGTTATTGGTGTGCTTCAAAATAAACATACTGTATATACATAAATGTATACCTGTTATTTATAGTGTTATAGATTTATGTTCACCTGCTTACACACCCACTCACGCGCACGCGCATCTATTATGTGTCATTGACATTATATACCCTGCTCATGTCCATTTCTTTTTCTTCTGGTTAGAATATCCTTTACCTTAGCTTGCTCTTGTATCCATGTTTTTCTTTTTCTGTCTCTTAATAGTAATCTCATCATTATAGTTTCCTTAGCTCTTTGAGCTGCGACCAGCTTAAGTTCTAAGGTTTTAGTATGGCTCCAGGTTTCCGTTGCATAAGTTATTTCTGGTAGGACCATCTGGTTAAATAATTTTCTTTTTAGAGAAACTGTCATATATATATATATATATATATATATATATATATATATATATATATATATATATATACATACATGCATATATACACACACATATATATACATACATACATATATACACACACATATATATTTACTGCATATATATATATATATATATATATATATATATATATATATATATATATATATATATATATATATATGTATAATATATATATATATATATATATGTGTGTGTGTGTGTGTGTGTGTGTGTGTGTAGTCATAACGACCTTTAAAGTCAAACACAACATCTCTTTACAAACTGGGCAACAGTCAGTATCCGAGATAAGACGAAAGCTTCATTTATGTCGTCCCATGTAATATTTGGTGTCTAACACATGTTTCGAAAAATTAAATCACTGCTTACCATCAGTACTGCATTAGTTAAACAATAGAATTGCCCCTTAATATAAAGCCGTTGGTGATAAAATTTTAATGTTCAAAAGTATATTGAAACTTCAAAATTGATCAACAAGTATTGATAAATGAAAGATAAGATTCTTCTGAAATGAAAAATGTAAAAAATTTATTTCGAACAACATAAATGATTTTTTCAAGGTATCAAAGAATTTTACGATCGATACTACAAGATTTTTTATTTTATTTTATTTTTTTTTTTTTTTGCGCTGAAACTTGCTGTTTCAAATATAGCAATGGAATAAGGTGAATACAATTTTCATTTTTTACTTTT
>NC_090726.1:94333922-94351422 GCF_036898095.1 Palaemon carinicauda
TGATGTTCTTAAAATATTTTATTTTAATTGTTACATACTTCTCTTATTTCCTTATTTCCTTTTCCCACTGGGCCATTTTCCCTATTGGAGCCCCTGGGTTTATAGCATCCTGCTTTTCCAGCTAGGATTGTAGCTTAGCAAGTAATGATAATAATAATAATACGAATGATTGACGAACTCATAATGTTTTCGGGAGTGGACTGGCATAAAAAGACATTAAACAGACTCATGTGGAATGACATATTTGAGACCTTTGTTCTGCACTGAATATATATATATATATATATATATGTGTGTATATATATATATATGTGTATATATATATATATATATATATCGCACATTTTTTTCAGCAGATCCCTATTTTACCTATGATATGAAAAAGCTGTGTAAGTATCTCTCAATTATTTTCATAATTGGGAAAAATGTGGGATTATTGTCTTACCGCAGAATGTAAAATTCGCAGTATTATCCCCTATCAAAACCATCATAACAGTAACAAGAAATCTGATTATAACCGCATTTACAACCATGTCACATATCGAAATTATAGTTATAACTCTAATGAGAATGATGGTAATAAAAACAATTGGGAACTGTTGGTGGTTAAAGAAATTTCCTGGTAGAGTAGTGTGGGCGGGCGGGATGGCCTCCAGGAATTAGATTTCTTATTTATCAACAAGTGGAAGACAACCTATAACTTACTTCGGAAACGGGAAAGGATATTAGATATTCTAGGAGGATATGCCTCGGTAAAGTCAACGGTTAATGCCTGTTGACTTTAAGTGAGAGCAAAGGAGAGAGAGAGAGAGAGAGAGAGAGAGAGATAGAGAGAGAGAGAGAGAGAGAGAGAGGGGGGGGGTATTGATTTTGAAGGAAGAGTTTAGAGAATTAAGTTTAGAAAATGGAAGGTTTCATATACTAAAGTGGATAATGATCCTCTCTTGAATAAAGTCGAGCAACTCAGGACACTGAAATCAAGAGTATTTGATAAAGTAAGTCCATAGAAACATAAGAGTTCCAAAAATTAGTTTTTCAGACTCAAACTAAATATCAACGGGGTGCAGAACAAAGACACAAAATAATGTTCGTGTGAGCTGTAACTGCGGTGATAATAATGGCAAAGGTTACAGCGACAATATCGAAGTCTCTCTCTTTGGTGCGATGGGTTTATGATCCATTTCATTGTGTTATATGTCTCTCGCACTTGGGAGTCGGCAGGATCTGAACGGTGCAATGCTCCAGCAATAAAGGCAAAGGCAGAGAGAAACCATTTCATTGTCGTTGTCTTCTGCAATTAAGGGATTGTAATTAAAAGTGGAAGTGTAATTTTATATTTGTTTTCAAAGTTTATTTTGTGCCAGTGATTGTTCTTGAAGCAGTAAGGTTGTGAATATAATCATTTAGGAATGCACAGTACCATGCATCCATAAGATAATGTAAGTTATGAATATGATCATACTAATGATGTTAATGAGACACAACTAGTTTGAGAAACAGAGCGAACGTCGACTCACCAAGGTTTTGATTACGAAACACAAATTGAGACATCAATGGGCAAAGCAAGTGTACAGCATTTGTGTGAGGAATGACATATTGATAAAGCACCATCAGATGTATTTAATGTTCCAGAAGTATTTAATGCACAATCGAAACTGGTTTTCCTCTTATCAACCAGTGTCATTATCCGAAAACAACTTTTTTTTTGTTTTGTTTGATGTCGGATACCCCCCAAAATTGGGGCAAGTGCCTTGGTATATATATATATATATATATATTATATATATATATATATATATATGTGTGTGTGTGTGTGTGTGTGTGCGCGTATACATACATACATACATATACAGATATATATATATATATATATATGTGTGTGTGTGTGTGTGTGTGTGTGTAGTATGGCATGGTATGGCGGCGGTAAGGAAATTGCTCAAGGAATTCTGTAAGAGTTATGTACACTACCGTCATATCATGTGATTACTCACGTATCCATGGTAATTGATTTGATGCCCAAGAAGCACGGGCTGCATGTGCTTGTGATAACATTACATTTCAACTATTTGCCTCATAGTGATATAGAATGGTTTTTCGATCTTATGTTAAGGACAAATGAAAAGCTCTTCGGTCTTCCCCTATGTTAGCCAACGATAATAAGTTTAAGGAAATTAGGCAAAATATTGATCCTTGGCTGTCAGCTCATCATTCGTATAGTAAGACAGAAACGATTTTGTCTCGACGAAGAATTAGTCATACTCTCTCAATCCACAGATTCCTTTTAAATTAGGTATCTAAGACAGCTTGTGCGCTATGGTATATTCCTCATAATATTTAGCATATTGTTATGAACACAGAGCACGCAACAAAGACAAGGACTATCCGGCAAAGGTATAGGACATCTACAAGGTACTTCCATGGATTCTTCTACTGTAAAGGGCTATTTGCAATTCATGCTATTATGATAAATAAAAAAGAAAAATAATTATTATTGCAGTGTACTAAATATTTCTTAATGTGATTACAGGCACATGACATATGCAATGGAAGTAGACCCCATATACAGTTTTGATTACATTACTGTCATAATTATTGTCTTATCATTGAGTATCTATTCTTTGACTTTGTTTTATATTCCATAACTTCATTCTTTATTAATCCATTGTAATCCATAATTACAAAATTGGTTCCAGCATGCATAGTGTTAAGCCAAATTCCATATTTTAATTACCTCACCATCCAAAGGTGATAAAGACATTATATATATATATATATATATATACACTGTATATAAATGTATGTATATATATGTGTTAATATATGTATATATATATATATATATATATGTATATATATATATATACACATGTATATATATATATATATATATATCAACTAATGACTCAGAAATTGGAGCGTTACTGAAGCCTTAGAACTCAAGCCAGTTACTACTCGAAGAGCTTCAGAAAGAATAATTGTGGGATTCACACTAAGACACAAAAAAGGGCTGCATGGATACGAGAGTGAACCAAAGGAGATGATATTCTAACAACATGTAAGAAAATTAAATGGATATGGGAGGATTTATAATGAGAATGACAGATAATAAATAGACATTAAGAATAACATAATGGGTCCTTTAGGACTAACAAAAGAAGCATGGGAAGGAAGAGAAGACGGTGGATTGACGAGCCAAGGAAATTTGCGGGTATTGGCTGCAATAGAAAACCCTTAAACAGACGCGAGTGGAAGGACATGTCCAAGGTCCTTGTCCTACAGTAGATTATTTACAGCTAATGATGATGATGCTACCATATATATATATATGTATATATATATATATATATATACTCTATATATATATATATATATACATATATATATATATACATATATATATATATATATATGTGTGTGTGTGTGTGTGTGCGTGCATATATACATACATATTTATGAATACGTGTATATATATATATATATATATGAGTGTGTGTGCGTGTGTGTGTGTGCGTGTGTGTGTGCCTGTGTTCGTGTGTGTGTGCGCGCGCTATCGTCATTCAACGAAGTTTCACCCTTGTAACTTCATCTAGGTTACAAACTATTACTATTATTACTATTACTTGCAAAGTTACAACCCTAGTTGGAAAAGCAGGGTGCTATGAGCCCAAGGGCCCCAACAGGGAAAATAGCCCAGTGAGGAAAGAAAACAAAGGATACATATTTTAAGAACAGTAACAACATATAAACCAAATAATTCTTATATAAAGTATAAAAACTCTATCAAAACAAGAGGAAGAGAAATTAGATAGAATAGTGTGCCCGAGTGTACCCTCAAGCAAGTGAACTCTAACCCAAGACAGTGGAAGGCCATGGTACAGAGGCTATGGCACTGACCAAGACTAGAGAACAATGGTTTCATTTTGGATTGTCCTTCTCCTAGAAGAGCTGCTTACCATAGCTAAATAGCCTCTTCTATCCTTACTAAGAGGAAAGTAAATCCAAAACTTGTTGAATGTTGAATCTCCATTTTTTTTTTTTTTTTTTTTTTTTTTTTTACATTGCTCGTGGGAATCATAGCAAGGAGCGATTGGAATCAATACTAGTCACGCAATTTGCTTTGCCTTTGATCTACAAGATGTAGTTTGCACATATCTGGAAGCATTATAAACGTTGTAGAGGTTGTTCACTAATTGCAAGTGGTTGTATGGCCAGTGATGTTAGCCTTCTGAGAGTTCTCTAAACGTTTAAGGCTGTGCAGTAATTGGAATTGGTGGAGTTGCCAGTAATTTTATCCTTCTGTACGGCCAACCAAAGTTGTTATGTTACGAGTAAATTATGAATGATGGAACTATAGTGACGTGGGCGGAGAATGAGTTATACAAAGGCGACTCCTAAACAACTAACTTTATTCAGAGAAAACACAGGCCTCAATGGGTATATAAGGGTGGCAATTGCATGTTTACAATCAACCGTTTTTTGTCAATAATTTTGACATACGCATGGAAATAGATATTGTGCCAGCGGCGTGATAATTAGAGTTTAAATAGGCTTGTTTCATCCAACGAGTTTTTGACTTTGAGTGTGATAATGGTTGCAATGTTGAAGAAAATGAAGATAAGGCATCTCTCTATACTCGTATGTCTGTTGCCTGGTGCACGTACATTGCACTCTTAATTGATTAATCATTTTAAGGTTTGTGAATTTTCATTATCATTCTTCTGTGTTGAAATCTGTCGACAGAGCCATTGGAGGTATAACATGATGCCTAGAAAGTGGGAGACTACTCTTTGTCATCTTCACATTCGTCACAATCGAACCAATAATGACTGGCCAACACCTGCCATATAGTGACGAGCTGACAACTGTTTTGGTACCCCTGACAGTGAGCCTGTGTCAACCGAGTGCCCCACTTTTAGTGCCTTGAGAAATTGATATCTGCTGGAGGTTCGAGGTGAAGATGGAAGGTTCATCCTTACCAAGATTCTTGGGCAGGATGAGTTGTACTATGCTAGTGGTAAATTGAGATTTATTTCAAAAGCGGGATTTATGAAAGCTCTCTAACATCTTCGCTTTTGTGGTTTTAAATTGAATTTCCTCATATACTTTATTTATAATAAACAAAATATCGGCGTCAATGACCTTAGATGTCAGGATGCCAGAAAACTCAAAATCAATAAATCAATCATGAAAATTCTATTTTTTATTTATTGTAGGTTTCATAATGGGCCCTGGGCCTGGATTTTTATTAAACGTCTGGTAAATTAGTCCATGGACTTGGAGTATACCCTGTATATTGCATAAAATGTAGCGTATTTCTCATATGGCTCAATTATTGGAAAAATTTATGTCGAAGATTTTGACAAGAAAAAATATGGATTTCTTTCTCGAATTCTTGATATGTATTTTTGGCTGAATATTGTGCAATCATAAAAATATATTTCCTATAAAGTGTTATTCCACATTTTCTGGATTCTGAAATTAGTTCACGGGGATCATTCATGAAATTCCTATAGTGTCAAACAAACATGTCCATTTCGAAATTATAATTACATTGCTTACTGTAACGAATAGAAATAAAATATCAATTGTAAAAAATTATATTATAATAAAGACTTTTGATTTTTTACCACGAAAAATAATTCGATGATAAAGTTTTGTTTTGAGTTTTTAAATGGTAATTTCATTCTAACCATGAAAAAAAAAAACTTTATTTTCGTGAACCCATTTATTTTTCATTTTTTTAAAAGTATATTTGTCTCTTTGAGGTGCGTGTTTAAAAGAATTTTGTGTAAATGAAATAACCCTCGCCTTTTTCGTAAACGAATTATGTCAACTCTCAGGAACGTAGTCACAAAATGACGAAAAAAGGGAAACTATGCAATGGTTCGTTGTACTGCATAGTGAGATTCCTTATACAGATATCTTTATGGGTGTTGGTGTGCACGCGTATTAGTCTGGGAGCTTGGGTGAAGTTTTATCAACATGGAAGGTACAAAAGGTTTGAGGTGCTTGGGGTGTAGTACTACCCAGCCTTTAAACAGAACATCCATTCTTACGTTCTGGAAGTGGTGGGTGTGATATGGGGCGCCACCCAAAAACCCTCCAAAATTTGATTTAATTAACATGAAAGGTACAAGTTTCATTTCCGTGTCAATTGATTATGGACACCACACTTCATCTAAATCTGCAAAGTAAGAATGGAATTTCTGGTCGAAACACGACTCAAGAACAATGTTAATTGGCACAAATGAAGGTTTTGATTAAGATCTGTCGGTACGTGTTGCCTAGCTGGAGGTTTGTAAATCTGGCGGCATGGAGAAAATTTTCCCACAATGGGACGTAGGCGCTGGAGATTATCGGAGATGAAAGGTACAAGTCTGGAACCAAATCAGGAATGTAGAGGATGGTTTCCTGGTTGAGAATCTCTCTAACAAGAATGATAATGATGGTGGAAGGGGATATAAGAACAGGTCAAAGGTCACTAATTAAGCCAAGGGTGGATTCAGTGTAGGCCTATAGGCTGGCTCAATAGACTCTTCTTAGGTACATTGTAAACTAGGAAAGACAATTCAACTGCTAAGACTGTGGACAACAGTTTTAATTAGCTGTACATTTTAGACATAATAGGTTACAACACATTGCGTGACCCATGAACTATTAAGATGTTATCATGATGAGAGACCTCAAGCGAGAAAGAAGAATTTGGCATGGATCATATGCCATTCACTGGACATTTCCCACATACCATTGTGTGTTGGATTTGATTCATTGATTGAACCTGACAGATCTACTTGACAAGTTGTTCTATACATGCATAACCTGAAGCAACCAATTACAAATCTGGATATCATACAAGAAACCTTCATAATAATACAAAAATGTGCCCGTGAGTGTGGCCAACCATATTGGGTAGGTTGTAACAAATGATCTAAATGCGGCTAAGCTGACCATGCCGATCCAGGTTGTTATCTCCAAGGTATGATGATTCTTAAGTTGGGGAATCGGAATCATAACACCATTCTCAACAGTATCCATGTTGTTTTAAATGTGTACTTTCATGTTTATCAAAAAGTTATTTAGGAGTCATTGGGCGTGATAAGACCTTTGACCCATTCTAAAGTATCCTTCCCACCTCAGTTTCCATTCTTAGGTTGGTGATTTATTTTCAAATGACCATAATTTACAAATACCCAGTGGTTTTGCACCTGTACATTTCATGTTAATTAAAACCCTAATTAGTGCTAATTAACGTTGTTCTTAGGTCAAAATTCCATCAGAAATTCCATTCTTAATAATGCAGGTTTGGATAAAGTATGGGGAACATAATCAATTGACATAGTCATGAAACTTAAACCTTTAATATTAATTAGGAAGTTAATTAGGGGTCATTACCTGTGGTATGACCATTGACCTATTCTTGACTATCCTTCCCGCCTTAACTTCCATTCTTAAGGTGGTGTTTTATATTTAAATGGCCATCATCCGCAAAACCCCTGCCGTTTTGTATTTATATCTTCCGTATTAATTAAAACCTTAATTAGTGATGCTTAACGTCGTTCTTAAGTTATCTTTCCACCGAAATTCCATTCTTCCCCTGCACATTTAGATGAAGTGTGGTGTCCATAATCTTAATCTCATTATTAGATTGTTTCCTTTTTTTTGGCTCCCCTCGACAATTTGACAAAATATAAAAGAAGGCTTAAAAGTCGAAGCTTGACTGCTCCAACACCTGCAACAATGTATTTCACGATTTTTTTTTTCTTTTTTCTTTTATTGACCTACCTCCTCGTGATAAACTTAATTTACCTTATTCTAAGTTATGATGAGAGTATACCAAGTTCACTGCAATCCTTCAAAAATTTGGAACTTCTTTTTCTTGCTTTTTACAGGAAACTTTGAAGTGAGTTTTATAGCTTTGTAACTGTGTTATGCAGTTCGTAAAACGACGTTGATCCACTCTTATGCTCCTGTACAAGAAGACTATAATCTTGTTTAGATCTGAGACGTCCGAGGTTGTGGTAGTGTACAGTCACATTTTGGGTATATTTCAGCAACAGACTTTTACTAGTTTTGTGGTGATTTATTTAAATATTACATTGAGTATGCATATATTTATGTGCTTAATTACACATATAACCAAACGAGTTAATAGCCTTTCGGAGGTTACTTGCCACTCCTTTTTTCTTGGGCCAAGTAGATGCTAGTAAGCAATCCATAACCATTCTAGGCATGAACTGTACCAGTAAGACACGTAGCCACATTAGCTTCTTACACCGTTAGCCAAAGTTGGTCGTACCAAGTCTAGGGCGAAGACACAAAATGGGTGTGTCTTCGAGAAAGAGAAGAGTAAAATTTGAGTCACTTCCTCTACTGGGCAAGTCTCATCGCTTATATAATGAGTAGGAAATAGTTACATTATTAATCAGTCTTCATTCCAGCTAAAAGGAGGCCACTTAAGGTTTGTGAGAGATTTGCAGTAAAAAAGAATGAAAAATCATTCAGTTTTTAGGATAGATAAACTAAAATGTACACCATTTTATATAAGAAGTAAATTCCACATGTTCTCCCAAATGGAAAGCTTGACAAATCGTTAGCAATTACATAGTTTAGCAAGTTTTACATTAGGACTACTCCTAATTGGAAAATAACCTGAGGTCACGGGCAACAAACAATTGTCATCTCCTTAGTATATCATTATAAATCACTTTTAACCTCGATAAGGTTCCAGGAATAATGTTAAGTTTAATATATTTAGGTAATATACACACTGAAACAGTCGTATTCACAAACAAAATTTATGCAAATTGTTAGTAAGAAGACCAGGTTACTAGTTTAAGAGAAATCATTTGTTCTCATCATCATCCAACCCCTGCCTTATTTACCTTAATGTCCATATAGTCAACATAGAAATTAAAAAGTTAATGCCTTAAACTTATATGTAAAATACTCCAAAATGTTAAAATTAACTTTTGATATCTACAACCCAAGAAAAAAAAAATCGCTGGATATATATTCATGCAAATGTTAAGTTCAGTAAAATACTGTAGCTATGCTACGCTTGTGACAGAGTGGAGGAGGAATCTATACGAAGAGAGCTCTTGAACAACTAACTTTACTTACAGACAACACAGGTATTTATTGGCCGCCAAGGGGTTAATTAAGTGTGACAATTGCATGCTTATTTTCAGCTATTTTTGTCGTTGGTGTTACCATTGGAAGAAAAATAGTTAATATAATAGTGGAATGAGGGTTTTTAATTTGCTTGTACAATAAACGCCTTTTTGACGCGGAGTCCATTGGCGGTTGCAGTGTAGATTTAAAGGTAGATAGAGCTTACTTATGTATTTGTATGTGTGGTACTTGGTTAACGTGCGTTATATTATTAGCCTAATTCCTAATACAATTACCATTGGCCTGAAATTCGAGCTGATAACAAAATGCCTCCAGCAATTAAAACATGTATCAAGATATTTGGGAGAAATCTGTTAATGAAAAGGCCCTAAAATAATTAAAACATTAGGTGATGCAAATGCTTCATCTCTCTCTCTCTCTCTCTCTCTCTCTCTCTCTCTCTCTCTCTCTCTCTCTCTCTCTCTCTCTCTCTCTCTCGTTTGAAAATAACTGAACATATCTTTGGACATGTGTTTTATTTTCCGGCTCTTCAATCTGAATTTTCCAACAATAAAAAATCCCAGTTTCTCCTCGTACACTTATCTATAAGAATAATGTAACATTTATCTAGTAATAACTTGCTCGTTGTCTACTTTTTTTTTTTTTTTTTTTTTTTTTTTTTTGCAAGATGAAATCACATTTGATTCTTCTAAGAAAACTTTCCGAATATTTTCGTTTTCGCACCTCTCGAAGGTCCGATTCACATACACGAATTCCTTAACGTTATTTTACGGATTCACGTATGCAATTTCAGAAAGATGATTATCAATATATTTATGGAATATTGGTAAAACTATTTAATAATGGAAGCTCATATTATAATGTTTTTTTCTTTTTGACTTGTGAGATCCTTAAACATATGATTATTTCCTTGCCTGAAATTAACAGTCGTGGCGTTTTATATTGTTCAATTATTTATTCATATGGAGTAAGTTGTATGTTAGTTTCTGTTTTCAATATACTCATTGTCTCGTTATGATATATTGTACTAGATGCACAATTTTATAAACAGTTTACTGATTATGGGGGATTTCTTGTTTCTTTCGTTTGCTGTTGTAAGGTTGTTTTGATTCAAGCAAGAGTTATGTTTACAAATTTCAATAGTAATAACTTCTTCTTTCATTTTAATTCTCTACCTATAAATATCTGCATATTGCTGCTTCCATAACCCTAATGCTGCATATACGAGAATAATGGAATAGCTACCAAAGCGTACTTTTTTCGTGAATAATTCAAAGAGTTAGTTCAAGTGTTTGTAGATTCTTAAGACTTTAGCGAACACTTTGATTTAAAAAATAGATAAATGAAATAGAAATCGTTTACTGTTTGCTCCCTTTCAGACCTAATCCTAGTGTAACGTCACCCTTTTCTAACATCGCTTTCATCATTAATCCTCTCGAGATTTCTATTATTTTTCCCCTCTTCCAAACGATGTTTTACAATTTCTTATTCCTTTTTAATTAAACTCCTTTCACCTGACTTTCCCCTCTTTCAGATCAATTGCTGCTGTACCTTGCTTAGCGAATGTGACAGCCTTTGCATGGATTTTTGTAATGTATGGATCAGTTTAAAAGTAGGTAATGAGCAGTAGAGGCAAGGGATCTGGACAATGTCATCTATATTTACACATAATCTACACCCAACCTCTCTCTCTACCCAACCTTACACCAGAGAGGATCAGTCAATGACTACTGATGACTACAGTGAGATCTATAGACTCCCACATAGCTCCATCCCTAGCTCACAGGGACAGTTAGGTCGTAAAAATTATTGATTTTTTGAGTTGCGAGTAGAGCTTGAGCTCCTGACTTTCAAATCGTGTGAGTGAGAGACGTTATCCATAGGGCGGCCACAACACTACTTTTAGCCAAGGCCAATATAAACATTGGCCTTGCATTTAGCTATCATGTTTTTTATAATTTTTTTTTTTCATAGCTGTGGGCAGTGGAGTATTCCCTTAGCGTTTGTCAACATTTTTAAATGATAACATTTTAGTTTTCCTGTTAGATCACAGTAACATTGATCTGTATGTTCAACTATGCAACCCGCCCCCCTTTTGTTGAAATTGCTATGTAAAGATAAGCAATAGCAAAAAAACTACAAAAGTGATGATAAAGGTAATAATAATGCTTTATTTATTAATTTTATTTTTTAACAATAATATAGAATATGTCGGCAAATTCAGTATTATAAATAATTAATGATTCCGTAACAATTGATCATATTTTTTCACTATTGATAAAGTAATTACTCTATCCTTAATATATATATATATATATATATATATATATATATATATATATATATATATATATATATATACTGTATATATATAAATATATGTGTGTATTTTTATGTATATATATACATACATATATATATATATATATATATATATATATATATATATATATATGTGTGTGTATATAAATATATATATATATATATATATATATATATATATATATATATATATTTATATATATACATATATATATATATATATATATATATATATATATATATATAATAGGATAGAGTAATTACTTTATCAATATTGGAAAAATATGATCATATATATATGTATATATATATATATATATATATATATATGTATATATACATATATATGTATATATATATATATATATATATATATATATATATATATATATATATATATATATATATATATATATATATGCACAGTATTAAGCCACCTCTGCAATTGTGGTGTGTTTCCAAACAATTAACAACAACAAATTCAATGCCATATTCTTCCTTTAACCACTGAGTTGTGGATGAACCCTATTTGAGGTAAAGACTTCTACAAAGTAGACTTTTCACACATATACACACAGCTGATCTGCGGTATCTGAAAACCCCTTTTAACATGCTGTGCTATTCACTCTTTACATGTGCGCACCTCTGTGTCTCCTGAAAACGTAGGCCATCCTTTAAAATATATCATGAATAGCAGGTGAAAGAGAGAGTGACATTGCCCTACCAAGTAAGAGAATGCCCTAGAGATTGATTATGATCAGCACCCAACACCCTCTACACCTAAGCTAAGACCAAGAAGGGCCAAACAATGGCTGCTGATGACTCACCAGATAGACCTATAGGCTCCCCCGCCCCTCCATCCTTAGCTCCTAAGGATGGTAAGGTTGCAGCGATCAAAGGAAATAACGAGCTTGAGTGAGACTTGAACCCCAGTCTTGTGATCACCATACAAGGACGTTACCACATGGCCACCCCAACTTTCTAGGCCTTTCTCTTCTAACTCTTGCATGCTCTTTAATAACCTGTTGTTGCCCATTCTTTCTACACGAAGGAACCACTTTAAATACTCTGATCCATCCTTGCCTATATATGCTAAGCACTCGACGCTTCTGCATATCTCCACATATCTCTCCACTCCATTGATTCTCCTAGCATGTGTACAATGTAAAAATTTAATTTCAACATCTCCAGTCTTTGTTCTTTCTTTAATATTTAAATTCCACGCTTTATTTCCATAACTGAGAATTTGGTTAACAATCCTTATATTCTACAAACAATACAAGATCCTTTTCAATTAATTGTACACATTTTGATATCTTTCCTGATTCCCCTCTTATGCGCCTTCTCTATCCTCATCACATCACCATCTGTTATTTCTGTTTGTACAGATCAAATACTTCCACTCTTCCACCATTCATATTGATATACATTTCTACATTTTCCTCTGTTTTTTACCCCTATGACATACTTTTTTTTTTCACACTGACTGAACTTATTCCTATTGCAAACATTCTAGAATTATTTTGCCAGTTTCTCAAATTTTGCTTCATTCTCATCATTCAGAACAGTATCACTTGCAAACATCAACCATTCCACTTTCCATGGATGCCCCATTTTCTTTTCCATCAATTTTACATTTATGTTCACTGTCCTTTCTGTAATCTCTTACATCATCCCACTCATAATGATATTAAACAATAATAGAGATGTAATGCACATGTCTCTGACCCACTTTCATAGCAAACCTGTCACTCTTAAGTCTAAAATACTCTTCATTCTCAAAAACTTCTACATCCCATTTCCCTAAGTTTATCATGCATTTTATTTAGGTCAATACATACCATTTACAGATTTTTTCATTTTCTTAGAAGTGCCCCACTTAAATGATTCATTAACCTTCTTGTCTAATTCTTTTTGCCCTTTTCTTCCTTCAAGAAACACTTTCCTGACCTTAGTCACACACCTAGTCACCCTATCATCACAATATTACAACAGACCGTTTGCTATCCCAATAGCTTCTGGTATGGTTCCTACCTCCAAACACCTAATTTCATTACCTATATCCCTAACATTTACTTCCATAAACATCTTTAGCCTAAATGTAGCTTGTCAAGAGTTTCATCAGTCACTTGGCATCTCAATTACATCCCACACTGAAAGTTTTCAAAATGCTCATTATATCAACCTAGGGCAGTTTATGCATGTTCTTACTTTTGAAAAAAAAAGATCTTCCAAAACTTCTTGTTAAGGTTTTTCCTTTATTTGAATTAATAATGGCCTTCCATGTTTCTCATGAATTTTTTCAATACTCTATCTATTCTTAAATATTCCTCCACACACTTTTTTCTATCATGCATCACCACCTCGAATAGTTTTTTTTTTTTTTTTTTTTTTTTTTTTTTTTTTTTTTTTTTTTTTTTTTTTTTTTTACTGAATGTTTCATTTCCTATCATACCATATTCCCAACTTTTATACCTATAAACCCATCATGGAATATTAAAGACTCATCAATATCTATATTGACTCGGCATAGCCCATCATAGAATTTAATATGCTCGTCATCCACTCCTTTCACCTCTGTTTGTCTAGATACTCTGCACTATGTCCATAAGTTCCATAACCCAACATGGGATTTGAAGGATTCATCCTCCACTCCTTTCACCTCAGTTTCCTTAAATATACCTTATTGTATCCATAGCCCATCATAGGATTTTATAGGCTCACAATCCAATACTTCCACCTCTGATTTAATAAATGCTTTGCACTGGGTCCATAAGTTCCATAGCCCATCATGGGATTTAAAAACTCATCCTCCATTCCTTTTACCTCTGTTTCTTTAAACCTACCTTACTGTATCCATAGCCCATCATGGAATTTATTGGCTCATAATCCACTAATTCCACCTCTGATTTTATAAATACTCTGCACTGTTTCCATAACCTTCATAGGATTTTCAAGACTCGTCATCCACTCCTTCTACCTCGGTTTCTTTAAATACACCCCATTATATCCACAACCCATCATAGGATTTTAGACTTATGGTTGCAAAGATACTCTGCACTGTGTCCATAACGCATCTTAGGATTTTAAAGACTTATCATCCACTCCTTCCACTTTAGTTTTTTCAAACACACCCCAAAGTATCCATAACCCTTCATAGAATTTTAAAGATTCCTCATTCACTCCTCCCACCTGTTTCCTTAAAAGTAGTCAATAGCTCATTGAATTCTTTTATATCCTTGCTACTTCCATTTTATCGAACTCCCTTGTTTTCATTACATCTATATCCCCATTCTTACATTCTTCCTAGAGAAATTGCATTCACATTACTGTATGCCTCAACCATTTAATTACCAGATACGCTCTCAGAAATATTCTCTTGCATTTTAATTCTTTCCCAATCCTGGGAAATATTTGTTCACAATCACAATTTCTACACATACCATACTCAATATTACTTATACAGCCATTGGACTAGCACATTTATACACTTACCAGACTCCAGAGTCTTCTTGACTCTATAATCTCTATCCCTTTTGTAGCTCAATACCTTCCATTTTTCTATTTTGAAAATAACCGTATATAAGTTGTGTTATTTTTAAGAACATAAAACTATTATTGCCACTATTATTTTTGACTTCATATCGGGGGCTCAAATGTAACGTACGGGAAAATTCCTCCACTTAGGTGTCCAGAATCCTTGAATAAGTGCTCAAACCACTGACACGGCTAAATATATCAGAGACCAGATTGTACCCCATACTACTACTGGTGTAGCAGCCTATAAAAAATAGTTCAAAGGAAAGTATGTGGTTACCATTTGCTTAAAGAGGGAAAGGATATTTTGCAATCTGGAGAACATTTCCGTCCAAAGGGGCTCACAACCCTGGATTAAGCGTTGCTTTACTTTTCAACAAGATACATTAGAATCCATTTTCCAGGATTGCATTGTCCAGTCAGGAACGCATATTACCTCCTTGGTAACAGTCAGTTTAATGAACTAATATATATATATATATATATATATATATATATATATATATATATATATATGTATATATATGTGTGTGTATATATTTATATATATATATATATATATGTGTGTGTATATATATGTATATAGATAGATAGATAGATAAGTATATATTGCCTAATATTTTCATTTTCATTTTCATTTCCATTTCCGATTTAGCTGTCATAAGATATACGGATAGAGAAATGGGGACTAAAGTTAGAACGCTTGTAGAGCATCGTCTTTATATTTCCAATATATAAGATTCGAACCAATATAACACAGAGACACTTCAAAATCTCCGTCTCATCGTTCTCCCCCTCTCCAACGAGCTTCCCCCTTCCCTCCTCCCCCGAGACCCCCTTTTGAATATAGGATTAAGGTTGGGTCACCCCTTGCAGTCCCTTTGCGATTCAACCCAAGGGAGTAGAGTGAAAGGGAGGAAGAGTGGAAATTCTATTAAACCAGCTTTATTAAATGATTGTCATATCACTGACTCCTCGATAAATCTTATATTTCATTTCGATGCCACCTCTCGTCGTTTCCTTTGTCTTCACTTGGATGTTCGGGCTTTGTGTCGATGAATGTCTTTACCTTCATCGTTAATAAATATTTACTCTCTATATGTGTATATATACATGTGTATATTTTACAGTATATGCAGTACATATGTATATACAAATACATACACATACACACACACACACACACACACACATATATATATATATATATATATATATATATATATATATATATATATATATATATGTTTGTGAGTGGTTGAACACATGTGCGAATTTGTGACCGGTTATACACTTATCCATATTATCAGTTTAACGGTTTATTTGATAATCTGGATAATTATATTTAATCTTGACTATTAAGCAAAATTGATATAAGGTTGGGGATGAAAAGGTTAAAAAAAATTATACCACCACTGATTTCTCTTGCTATGAATAAATTTTGTTGGTCGACTTGAACACTAAAGATCATTCAGTTCAATATCTTTCCAGGGAATCGTATTCCATTGTGCAGTGGTAGCTGGAATTAATTTCCTCGACAATTGGATTGTGTTATCTCTCACAGGTGGAAATAGGAAGGTTCTGGTATTAACCGCATTTCTTTTAATGCGCGTAGGAAGGAGCATTTCAGTAACATTCGAATGGAACTGATTATAAGTCATTTTAAACAAAATAAAAGAAAATGTAAACAAAGAAGTCAAGTAAAAGGGAAATCTATTATTCAACTTCAGTGTGTTGTGACAGAAATGTATGTTCATGATGTTGAAATCCATGTTTGCGGGACATTTAATATTGCAATGAAGATTTTAATCCTTGACGTTTCGATAACAAAAGTCATATTAAAAAAATGCACAGAGAAAAACTACCAATAGTTACATTTCAAAATGGCGGATTCAAAGTTTTGAATATTCTAGCGGTACAATTTTTATACGTTATTTCAAGTATATAACTTAATTGAGCTAGATTTTATGAAGATATCCATTGCCATCAATGACGCACTTGGAAGAGCATAACCCTAAAAAATATAAGGAAATCATTTCATTTTCCCATCATCATTCACACTTATTTGTATGTGCAGTTCTTCAGCTTTGTTGTTAATCTGATGACTTTTAGAATTCGTATATGGTTGCTAAGGAGGATAATTATAGAAAGTAGAAAGCCATTTTCTCTAAGAAGAAAAGTATTTAAATAGAAGGTCTTATTAGTACTAATTTATACATCAGAAAATTGGAGCCTTACTAAAGCCTTAGACGAGCATAAGCTAGTTACAACTCAAAGAGCTATGGAAAGAATAATGATAGGAATAATAATAAGAAACAGAAAAGAGTAACATGGATACAAAAGAAAACTGAAGTAAAGGATATTCTAATAGCATGTAAAAAAAAATAATAGATGGACATTATCAATAACAGAATGGGTCCCTAGATATTGCAAAAGAAGCAGGGGAAGGGAAGACATTGGATTGACTACCCAAGAAAATTTGCGGGCGTACGGTAACATAGACAAACAA
>NC_090726.1:94353922-94356422 GCF_036898095.1 Palaemon carinicauda
TTTTAAACGATTATTTAGATATATATTAGCTTTGTTCCTGCCAGTTTTCATGTTCATACCTACTATAGGTATGCTATGGATGTCCGTGAGGAGGAGCAAACTTTTCCTAGAGTTTACAGATATCCAAATGATTTTCAAAGGGTTTGATGTGTGTTTTGTGAACTAGATTAATACCAATTTTCGGATTGATACTTACCATAGAAAAGTCACAGTAGCCATTTTTCGGTATCAGCTGGTGGTCCATATTCGTCGGTGCTGTAAATTACTTGTAGAATTCTTCACAGATGTAAATGAAATTTTCAGAGATTTATGGGATGGATATTTTCTTTCTCCATGCCAGTTTTTATGTTGATATATGCCATATAAAAGCCACAGCAAACATTTATTTTGGAATGGGTTGAATGGTTATTTTTGGTGGTGGAGTAAATTGTTCCTTGAATAATTTAGATATCCCGACGAAAATTTTAGGGGTTGATGTGAAACAGTTTCTCTGTTCCTGCAAAATTTCATGGTAATATCTGCAGTTAAAAATAGACAGCTATCATGTAGCCTTCTTAAATATGCTGTTAAATGTAACAACATTACAGTGAACTGCATGATAGTGAGCGACTTCAACGAGGGACAATGCCGATCTCATAACAATTTCCGTCCTTAGTTGCACCTGCTAGATATTATTATTATTATTATTATTATTATTATTATTATTATTATTATTATTATTACTTGCTAAGCTACAACCTTGGTTGGAAAAGCAGAGTGCTATAAGCCCGAGGGCTCCAACAGGGAAAATAGCCCAGTGAGGAAAGGAAATAAGGAAACTACAAGAAAAGTTATTAACTACTGAAATTGAACATTTTAAGAACAATAACAACACTGAAATAAATCTTTTATTTATAAACTATAGAATCTTAAATAAAAAACAAGAGGAAGAGAAACAATATAGAATAGTGTGCCCGAGTATACCCTCAAGCAAGAGAACTCTACCCCAAGCCAGTGAAAGACCATGGTACAGAGGCTATGGCACTATTCAAGACTAGAGAACAATGGTTTGAGTTTGGAGTGTCCTTCTCCTAGAATAGCTGCTAAAGAGTCTCTTCTACCCTTACCATGAGGAAAGTAGCCACTGAACAATTACATTGCAGTAGTTAACGTCTTGAGCAAGAAAGAATTGTTAGGCAATCTCAGTGTTGTCAGGTGTATGAGGACAGAGGAGAATATATAAAGAATAGGCCAGACTATTCTATATATGTGTAGGCAAAGGGAAAACGAGCTGTAATCAGAGAGAAGGATGCAATGTAGTAATATCGGGCTAGTCAAAGGACCCAATAACTCACTAGCGGTAGTATCTCTTGATAATGCTTTATTTGTGTTGAAGAAGGTAGCACCACTTGAGGTTTTTTGGCTTTTCCTTGAGGGAATTGTGAAAGAGGGAAGAGTAGCAGCAATTTCTGGGAAGAACCAGTGATAATTGTTCACCATGCCCAAGATCTCATGCAGTGCTTTCATAGATGAGAAACTTCTGTATTGCTGATACTTTCTGAGGAAGATGGTGAACACCCTCATGGCTGATGTTATGAGTCAAGAATGATACTTCATTGACACAAAAGATAAACTTGTTGTGCCTGTTTACAAGGCCAGTCTGATTCTTATGGTTTTTTATGGATGGGGAGAATGTTGGCATGTTATTTACATAAGATACACAGAAGAAAAAATCCCCTAAGATGCCATCCTTGAGTCATTTAAATGTAGCCCCTGTATTAAGAAGGCCAAAGCAGAGTAATTGAAAGTATATGTGCCAAAGGAGGTAGCGATGGCAGTCCTGGGATGTCTTCTGTGTTCATGGGCACCTGATAATACCATATCAGTGGGGTAGGAGTCATAAATATTGAAGCACCATAAAGATAGGTGTTGATGTAGGTAATGTTGGGAAAAGAGTAATGGTTTGGTTCCATCTGCATTTTAAAATATTTGTAATATTCGCAATGATCAATCCTTTTTCAGGACGATATACAGAAACAACGACCAGGCTTTTTGACAAAGACACATTTCTTCCATTTCAGGGAATATGCATTTAGCAGAATCTAAACAGTCAGGTGTCGGACATCTGAATCTTACAAACACTGGGGTCCTAATTGCCTTGATATGGTGATAGATTTCATGCTTAGCTGGAACTGTGGATATCTGTCGTTCTGGGCAAAAAACCAGAATATAAAGTTAGGAGGGGTTCATTGATGTATGTGGGTTCACTGATGTGGAGAGCAAGGATGGAGAGAGCAGGTGACAAAGGTGGGCACGAGTTAGAGCTGGTGCTAACTAATCGTTGCTGTGCAATGTCAATCGGAGATGGAATTGGATGAGGAAATCACCAGCGATGAGAAATAGAGTAACATCAGCTATGATAAAATTTCTCTTATACTGGGGGGCCATCACATGAAGGTGTCAGCGTCTCATGACTGTGGGTAGTTATATCAGATCCATTGGCCTTAAGAAAGGAATAGCA
>NC_090726.1:94366422-94381422 GCF_036898095.1 Palaemon carinicauda
TATATATATATATATATACATACATATATATATATATATATATATATATATATATATATATATATATATACATATATATATATATATATATATATATATATATATATATATATACATATATATATGTATATATACATATATATACTGTATATATACAGCATGTATATATATATATATATATATATATATATATATACATATATATATATATGTATATATATATATATATATATATATATATATATATATATATATATATATGTGTGTGTGTGTGTGTGAGTGTAATTGTTAAATATCAGTCCAACAAATTATGTAGTTTGTAGATTTTTCATAATAGTTTTAAAAACTCTAATCATTGTGTCACAGCATAATTCTGTTTGTATTCTACAGCTTTTGTTTATTAAACATGAGCCTTTCAAGGAGAATAAAGCCCATCAATCTTGCCTTTGGAAAACGCGTATTTCATAATGTAAGCACAGTTAAAAGAAGCCCTCAGGGCAGGTTCATCAAGTTGGATAAATAGGCTTAAGGCTATTAACTCCTTATACACCCTGACGGAATACAACAATATCTTAATTTTTTAATAAGAATTATAACAAGGATCCAACATATCAATTCTATCAGTTATTAACAAATATAACAGGTTGCAGAAAAGGTATAGTAAGCGACACCGGAGAGACTAGGAGAGGGGGTTACTGGGGGGATAGGAGGAGGGTATAGACAGAGGGAGGAAAGAAGAGGGGAGGGACGGGGGAGTGTAGGCATTCGAATTGCTTCACCTACTTACCCGATTCACTTGACTTGGGCTTAATTATGACAAGAGTAAATGCCTTAATTAACGAGATTTGCCGGTGCATTAAAGTATCAAAAATTATGGGGAGGTCAATAGGGTGCTGTGTCAAAGTACCAATCTGATCAAGTAATTAGTATGGCAGATATTAAAGAAAAACACTAATTTTTGCCTGAAATGCATAGTAGATGTGTAGGTGCAAAGCGCTGAAATCCACAGAAAGTTCAGTTCATTGTCATTATTTTATCTCCTTGAGTATATAGACAGCACAGCTCGCTGCTTTTATTTCTAACTTCCATAGCCTGTCTAATATATCGGGCAACTTATTTGGTTGGTTATTTTAACATCCGTAATTGTATGCCACTGCCTCTAAATGATCTCAATTCTTTGCATCTAACCACATGCTCCGTTGAATCATCGGTCTCACTGCACACCGCACAAAGCCTATATTTTTCATTCATATTTATATAATTTTCTTTCAAGTCTATCATATTCAACCTTGTGTCATTAGTATTACTATTTCCTCAGTGATAAGTTCATCTATGTAATCTCTTGTGTCATTGCTATTTACGAACCTCATTTCTGCTTGGTTTTTCTTCTATTTTTCTTTTAATTTCAATTGCACCTTTACTTTTTATGGTTTTCTTGAGTGCTTGCTTTTTATACTTTCTACTTCTTCAATTTTACTATTATTTTTTTTGCGTGTTTCTTAAAGACTTTTCCCCAGCATTCCTTAAATTGTTCCCTTATTTGGTCTTCCACTATCCCCTTAACTAATTATTCTATTTTTCTTTTAATTTCAATTGCACCTTTACTTTTTATGGTTTTCTTGAGTGCTTGCTTTTTATACTTTCTACTTCTTCAATTTTACTATTATTTTTTTGCGTGTTTCTTAAAGACTTTTCCCCAGCATTCCTTAAATTGTTCCCTTATTTGGTCTTCCACTATCCCCTTAACTAATTGTTTATCATCTCGTGTAATGATGTTATGAAACTGCCTCACCTTTGCATACTTTATTCTATTTTCAACTGGCCATATTCCTGTTTATGCTATTAACCACCACTAACGTGTGGTTGCAATTGCTCAAAAAATCCTTTCGTAATCTTGTACTGTATACCTCTAGTCCTTTTTTTTTTTTCTTTTCTTTTATTACTCCACATGTCTCGATCTTTGTAAACATTGTAGGTACTACTGATGTTTCATAAGTCTTTAGTCTCACCAGCAAATCCACATCTCCTACTCTGTTACTGTCGCTGTACTACCTAATATCCTGCACCATGTATCTTGTTTTTGCTTCCCTCTTACTTATGCTTAGTCTATGGTTCCCTTTTCTGAGTACCATTCTCCTATATATTCATATTCCTTAACTGTTTCTATCCTTCCACTTCTAACCACCTCGTTAGCCTTTCTAACTTCTGTTTTGTGCCTTATTACTAACACTTAATGAGAAAAACAGTAAAATATTTCAGCCAACATATAGTGAAGTCTGCATAAGGCTTAGTATATTCTGTACAATGCCTGTCGCAGTTGCTGAGACTGAATAGAGTTTCTGTAAACTATCCAATATAAAATCTATCAATATTGCCAATAGAGAACACACTCGTCACATCTTTAGACTACAGGTCACTTTTTGAACGATTTTTCTAAAAGCAAAGCAATGTAGGTAAAACTGCTGTAACGTTCCTTTCAAACTAAGTGACTGCATTGGAGCATGATTCCTTTAATAAATTATTTTGAAAAACTTTTATGCCTATTCATCCAATATTCTTCAATAATACTTTTAGTTAAACAAAATAATAGTATCGGTTAAAATATTAGTATTGTGTTCAGATGTCATGATTGTCAAAGTATAACGTCTAATACTGTACCATGTTATTAAACAATTTGTACAGGGTTTTGTATGTATATATTTCTTTTATTGATTGAGCTACCATTAATAATGCAGGATTTGAGATGCGTTATTCTTTGTGTACGAGTCAGCCAATTTTATTAGATTATGGCTTTGCAAGTTATTATTATTATTATTATTATTATTATTATTATTATTATTATTATTATTATTATTATTATTATTATTGTGGAAACGCAAATAGTGCAAATGTTAATGTGACTAGAAACTTTCACGACTTTGTTCACACAACACCACGCAACCATGATAAGGCATGTCATTTCCGTGGTAACAAGTGGCTTGCACAGGACAAATATTTATGAGTACCATTTTTTATTTTTTTAATGTTATAAGATTCCCTCTACGACAGGGCAGGCACCTCTGCACCCTTCACACGCTCCTCGTGGTCGTTCCCATTGACTTTAATCACTGGCACGCTAAGGTGCCCGCCACTGCTGGAACGAAAATCCTTCAAGTGTCAGAGTGATTTATTTTTCGCCTACCTGTTGAAAGACTATAACCATTTGTAGTGAGTGGAAAGGTCACTAATTTTTCGGGATAGATTGATAAACAGCTTTGTCAAACCAGGCTAATACAAAATCGTTTGAATCTTTTATTACTATCATTATGTTTTCATATTGAGTTGACGGGGATATCATTATCAGGGCATATTAATCTTAAAGATTTAATCAAACTACATGATTGAAATTATATATATATATATATATATATATATATATATATATATACAAATATACATACATATATGTGTGTACACAATTATATATATATATATATATATATATATATATATATATATATATATATATATATATATATATATATATATATATATATAATCCAGCTTGTGTTTGTGGCCACGCGATTACTATTGACTACTTTAGTACTTGCATACATGTGTGTTTATGTGCATAAATTATAATCAGGAAATATCAGTTGCTTATCTATTGATTAGTATTATAATTCATAACGAACAGGCCATGTATACAATATATAACAGTCTTAGAAATTTCGTATTGGCTTAGCCATAATTGTTTTTTTTTTTTTACACGAACGGTTTTTAAAAGTTTTCTTATCAATTTGATAAAATACTCTAAAAAGCGTAATAGCCATAAATCAAAATGATGTAGATCAATTATACAACCCTTTTTTATTTGCCCGCTCTTCACATTATGTAATTGTTTTAGTTTCTCATAAATATAACGAAAGTGAATGATTGTCGATCTGTTGGAAAAAAAAATATCCAAAAATCTCTAACAAAGAAGGCAGCAGGACCCTTGCAGAAGATTTTGGAAGAAGGGAATTTAGTGTTAGGAACTGCCTGCATAGAAAAATGTAGGGGAAGTAATTCCGAAAGAGTGAAGAATGCAGATGTCTAAGAATCTGGAAGTACAGAGCTGGAGAGCATGATAGAGCCCTGGGCATAAGACTTTAGTATATTGTTGGGATCTTAGTAAAAGGAAGTTCAACCTATTTATTTACTTGATGCACCTTCTATTTAAGGTCTGTATGTATTTAGACATTAAATTAAGAAAGAAAATTGTGCTGTTCTCAGTAATTTTACTTTTTAAGATTTTATAATGCTAAATAGTTAGTTTATCGTGAAATTGCAGATCAGTCATTTACATTTACGGTATTGTATACACGAGTACTGACCGATTTAACCTCCACTTCCATCGTCCTCCTTTCATTCTATTTCTGAATAGTGGAGAGAAGTCCATTTTTCATCCCTTCTGTTCTAGGGTATAATGTATTACAAAAGAAAGAAAGGTTTCTTTCTTCCTTATTCCTCTTACCTATTTGAGGAAAGTTTTCGTTCATTCATCTCTGCGTTGAGAACTCCTTTCAAAATACTCTAAACTTGTGTAGTTAAACCTGAAGTTGTCCTTCGGATCGAGACTTTCGAAGTGAATAACTTTCTCTTGAGAGTATCTGACGAATTTGCCCTGGCAAATAGCGAATCGACTCTTTTACGTAAAGAAATTTTTTCCTTTTCAAAAACTTTTTTTTTTTTTTGGGGGGGGGGGGTGGTCTTTCCATATTGGCATTTTTCTGCTAAGAATAAAAAGTAAAGATTTCATAAACGGGTCCGTTCATCACGGATGCCGTGAAAAATAAGACATTGTTAGAGACGGAAAAGGAGGTGGTAGCAAAAGGGTGTGTTGATCGGGGTGGGTGATGGATGGTTGAGGGTAGTATTATACCAAGAGTCCACTGAGGTAAGATTCCAATTTGTTGAGCAAATATTAGGAGATCCTTCCGAGGCTCTTCATTTTGTTGTTACCTTCTATTCAAGTGAAGTTTCTTGGTTTAGAGGTATCTCCCAAGTTTTGTGTTGGTTTACGTTATTAGTCTAGGACTTCTCTCTTTTAGTATACTGTTGTGAATTTTATTTATTTGTATTTCTAAAGATCATATTCCAAAGTTATCAGGAGTGTTAGCGTTTCATATAATAAATATTAGACTTCACGGTTATAAAAGTCCTTTAAAGGAAAATTACTTTTTCTCTCTCTCTCTCTCTCTCATTAATATATATATATATATATATATATATATATATATATATATATATATATATATATATATATATATATATATATATATCAGCCGATGCTAGTCCACTGCAGGACAAAGGTTTCAGACATACCCTTCTACTCCCGTCTGTTTATGTCTTTCTGTGTCAGTTTATACCCTCAAATTTTCATACTTCGTCAATAAATCGTCTTCCTTCCCCTACTTCATTTACAATCTCTGGAAACTCAATCTGTTATTCTTATTGTGCATCTATTACCTGTCATTTTCATTATATGTCCTGCCCATGTCTATTTCTTTTTCTTACATTGTTAGACTAACCTCTACTTTAGTTTGCCCTCGTATCCATGTTGCTCTTATGTTCTAAGGCCTTATTAAGGCTCCAAGATTCTGATGCATAGATTAATGCTGGTAAGACCGCCTGATTAAATAATTTTCTTTTTAGAGAAAGTAACATTTTACTTTTCATAATCTTATGGTGTTTCCCAAAAGCTGTCCCTCCCATACTTACCCTTTTAATTTTGGTCTCATGTCCTTGGGAAACATATACTGTCTGCCGTAAGTAAGTTTATCCATACCCTTTATTTGTTGTCGCTGCATTTTCATTGAACATTATCTTAGCTATACTCATATTCATTTCCATTCCT
Organism: Palaemon carinicauda; assembly: GCF_036898095.1. NCBI lineage: Eukaryota > Metazoa > Arthropoda > Malacostraca > Decapoda > Palaemonidae > Palaemon > Palaemon carinicauda. The sequence goes on from NC_090726.1 coordinate 94,372,301, forward strand.
ACATTTCTGCTTTCTCAATTCAAATCTTCTATCATCCTTTGCTATTCCTCCCATGATTCACTAATAGAACTATGTCATCTGCAAATCTTAAATTATTAAGGTAGTCCCCATGATTGTTTAGTGCTAGATTTTCAAATCTAAAATTTTAAAAACTTCTAGGTATGCTGTGAATAATCTAAGAGAGAAGAGCTATCTCTGTGTAACTCCTTTCTCAAGCAGAATTTTCTCACTTTCTTTAGGTAGTTTCAGAAATTGCTGAATAGACATTTTCAAATGTTCTATCACGAGATTCATCTTTTCCATATCATTGAAGGGCTTTCAATACAGCGGAAGTTCTGATAGAATCAAAAGCCTTCTCATAGTTTATAAATGCCATACATAAGAGTTTGTATTACTCTGTTGAATTTTCCAACAGTTGTTGAATACCCGCTTCTAAAGCCTGCCAGCGTGCTCTCTGTATGTGTGTGTATATGTATATATATATATATATATATATATATATATATATATATATATATATATATATATATATGTATATATAAATATATATACATACATACATACATACAACGACCATGACTGCATCCGTTTCCAGTCTGCTGCAGGACAAAGGCCCCAGACATGTCAATTCATGTCTGGGGCTTGGCCAGTTTTCACCATCACGCTGGCCAGTGCGGAATGATGTTGGTAGATTTTCATGTAATCGTTTACAGCAAAGCAACCTAGTATGGGGCCTCATACTGTCACAACTTTGCTGATTATGGCGATGTACAAACCTTTATATACACACACACACACACACACACACACATATATATATATATATATATATATATATATATATATATATATATATATATATATATATATATAATGTGCATACTCACCTGCCTGTTCCCTCAGTCTCTTTTCCAACTTTTTTCCTAAAACTTGTATGTTGCATTGGGACTTTACATATATTTTCCTTTAGTATATTGCGCTCTCAGACATAAATCATATTCAAACGGTTGAAGAAGAGTTCAGAATTTACAAAGGGCATATATAAATTTATTCTTGGAAGTTATTTTGATATTGACCAATGATAACATAATTATCGTTGTATAAAGACGTGTGCCCGCACTATCACACATACACAACCACATGTGTATATATATATATATATATATATATATATATATATATATATATATATATATATATATATATATATATATATATATATATATATATATATTGCTAAAAATTTTATATGAATCAGCATAAGGGATAGGTGGAAAAGTTCTTAAACAAAATCAGCAAACATAAAATAACTAAAAAAAAAAAATTGGAAATGGGTTAAAATCAAAGACAGACATAACAGAATTAGCAGAACTATCCAATACAATAAACAAACTAAAGACCCGAAACATTTGTAAACACAATTAGACCAAAATTAAGGAAATACTAGAAAAAGGAAAACAATCAACGTGATGGAAAGAAGACTTGAAACATGGAGCAAAAAGTTATTTGCTTCAAGGGATGAAAATTCAAATATCATCAAAAGAGATGGAGTGATAAATATTGTAGAGGATTTCTATATATCGCTCTGCAATAGTGATATAAAAAATAATGAAACACCTAAGCCGGTACTGTGGCAACATATCAGTTAGGTTCTAGCAGAGATACGAGGTGAATGCAACTGACTTTATTTAACTTTACAACGAGCTTATTTTCAGATGGTTGAGAACAAGAAAGACACAAAATTAAAAAAGAACAGGACATGGGATAGCAAGCTTAAACAGGTTTTTATTATCAATGCGAGTATGTATGAAACACGTGTGAGATACCCCCCCCCACCCATAAAAAGATATATATGTTAAATAGTGTGTCCTGCTTTTGAGAAGCACACTGTAGGCAGGTCATCTTGCAGGAGATACGTAGATTTAGGCAATCAGTGGAGACCCAGTCTTCTTTGCCACAAATGTTAATCAAGAAAGCCTCCGGTATGCGACGGACCATGAGAAAAGGGCCCATACGGCTTGCTTGTGATGTTGCACAGGAAATCGTGCCATGGCTATGTGCAAATCTGTCAGTATATGTTGCTTCGCGGGTAGCTTTTAAGTCTGGAGGCATGATGTAGGGGCTGGAGACTGTCGGAGGAGGTTGCAGACGGGAAAAATTTGGCAGGGACGACCAACAGGTTGCCATACACCATTTCAACTGCCAAGACATCTAGGGCGTCCTTCAGAAAAGTCCTTAGTCTCAGGAGGGCCCAGGGAAATTGAGTAAACCAGTAAGAGTCATTGCATCGGTATATCAAAGCTGCTTTGAGGGTGTGATGAAAACGTTCAACCATTACGTTGGCCACAGGGTTGTAGGGGGTTGTCTGATGTAGGGTGATTCCCAGGAGATTCACTAATGGTGTCTACAATTGAGAGGTGAAAGTGGTACCCCTGTCAGAAGTAAAATGCTCAAGGATACCAAATCTCTATCCATACTGAGAGTAAGGCAGATGTACACGATGCCGACTTTGCAGCTTCCATGGGAATGGCTTCCGGCCAACGAGTGGAGCTGTCAATGACGGTAAACCGGTAATGATGAATTTGTAATGTGGGTAGGGGATATTCTATGTTGGCATGAATGTGAGCAAAGTGATGCTGAGGTTGAGGAAACGGTGCCCACTCCGGAATTTGTGTGCCGATGTACCTTTGAAGTTTGGCATGAAGTACAGGCACGGACCCAATTCTTAGCATCCTTAATATTGCCCTGATAAATGAACTTCGTCTTCAGTAGCTGTGCAGTAGATCGGAGCAAGGAATGTTAAGAGACCATAGATGAAATCAAACACATGTCAGCGTATGTGTGCAGGTATCCTCAGTCGCGGCCTACCATTACTGACATCATAGAGGAGGGTGGCTTTGAAGTCGCGAAGGGCGATATCTTCCCAACAGAAGGATGTGCACGATGCACATGCTTGGTGCTTTGGATCTTTTCGTTGGGCTTCTGCCAAGGCGTTGTAATCCAATCCCAGGGGAATGGCGGCCAATGTTGTCATGACAGGGCATCGGCAATGGAATTCATTTTCCTTGGTACATGTTGAAGTGTGCAGTTGTATTTACCCACGGCAGAGAGATGTCGGTGTTGACAGGTGAACCAGTCTTCGGAATGGTGAGTGAAGGCGTAAACCAGAGGCATGTGGTTTGTTAGAATGACAAAGAACATACATTCTAAGAAGTAGTGAAACTGATGGACAGCCAAAAGCACCACCGGGAATTCACGGTCGTAGGTCGAGTTTCCGGATTTCGCCTTGGACAGTTTACCACTGCAGAAGGTCAATGGGAGGGGCGAGCTGTTCACTAAATTCTCGAGTACTACCCCAATAGCGGCATTGCTGGCATTGGTGAAGAAAAGGAGAGATTCATGTGGCATGGGAAAAGTGAGAGCAGCAGCGATTGATAGGGCATTCTTTGCTTTGCAGAAGGTCGCTTCTTGAAGGGGATCCCACTTCAGGTCTTTTGGCATGTCCTTGATGGAGGAGTAGATGGGGCCAGGAGTGGTGGTGATGGATGGCAGGAATTGGTGATATAAGTTGATCATGGGCAAGAATTCTTGTAGTACTTTGACATTCGAGGGCGTTGGGAAGCTCTGAACGGATGCTGCCTTCTCAGGTGGTTGACGCCTTCAGGAGTGATGGGGTGCTCTAAAAACGGTATTTCGTTGGTGTCAAAGGTATACATGTCATACCAGACTACAAGGCTGTTCTGTTGTAGGAGGTTGAGAATGATGTGTAGGTAACGGAGGTGTTCTTCTTTGGAGGAAGAGAATACAAGTATATTTTCCACATACCATACACAGAAGTGTAAGTCCCCTAAGATACCATCCATGGGGCGTTGAAAAGTGACCCCAGCATTACAAAGGCCAAAACAGGTCTTGGGGATGTCTTCTGGGTTCATGGAGACCTGATAATACCCCTTCAAAAGGTTGAGCGTGAAGAGAACCTTCACTTTGTGCAAGTAAGAGGTAAGGTTGGCAATGTCAGGGGGGGGGGGGGGGATCTGTTTCTGTCTGCATGTTGAGATGCCTGTAATCACCAGAAGGGTGCAGTGAGCCATCTTTCTTCAGGAAAGTGTGTAAGGGCATTGACCATGGGCTTGAGCCCCATTTCTTCCATATTGGAGAACGTTTGTTTAGCGTCTGCCAAACGATCCGGTGAAAACTGTGGTCCCTGTCGTCTTGATATTGCACATAGCAGGAGCTGTGGGCGTTTGACAAAGTTCAGGATGGAAGACTTCCGGGTACGACGGGAGGAGATTGGCGTAGGCTTTCGTGGGTGTGCTGATGTGAAGTGCAGCATTGGAGAGTGAGTGTTGAGGTGTCAATGAATGAGATTTGGAGTTGACTAATCATCGATGCTCCACATCAACCAGGAGGTGGAAATATGCGAGGAAATCCGAACCGAGTAGTGGCAAAGCAATGTCACCAATAAGGAATTTCCAATGGTCTTTGGCATTCCCAACAATAGAGTGAGTGTCTTGTATCCATCGAGGGGGATTCAGATCCATTGGAAGCTATCAGGCGGACATTAGCAGGCTTAAAATAATCTGGAGAGTGACTATGATATAAGGGAACGGGAAGCGTCAGTGTCTACCAAAAAACCTCACGCCCGTACCTGCATCATGTAAAAAGAAATGGTTAGTGATAGGAGAGGACGCAGCCACAAGCGATACCCTACTCACGCATTTTTTGGCCACTGACAACCGTCCTCACATTTCTTTGTAGCAGCCCCAAATCTGGAGTGGAAGTTACAAAACTGCTGCTGAAAGGCATCATCAAGTGGTTAAAGAGGTCGTGGTTGGGATGTGAGTGAGGGGCTGCATACGTTGGTGGTGAGCAGGTTTGTTACCTCTCCGGCATATCACAGGGTGAGCATCTGTGTCTTACCTCATTCACATCAGCCTCGGTCAGGAGTGGAGGCGTTGATGGAAGTCTTGAAGGTGGTGAAGTGGCTGTTCATAAGGGCATTGACTTTGCTCATCAAATCTTCCATGGGCAAGGTATTGACATCAGGGATGGCAGTGTGTACAAGTTCGGCTTGGTATAATACCCAAAGGTCATGAAGTAGGTTCACGTCCCGAGGAAAGCCATCTGTGGCAGGTTGCAAGCGAGCGATACTGGTCATTTCATTTAGGGCGAACAAAGCCTTTTGGTCCCCCAACGGCTGTTGAGAGAGCTAAAAAACTTGGCTATACGAGCGGCTGGCAATGGTGAGTACTGTCCAGGAGATATGTTTTACTCTGTGGGGTGGCCCCTTGGTCGCAAAGCCAATTGAAGATTTCTGGGAACTTGCCCCTGGGATGGCAGCGAGGACATAGTCTGCTTTGCTGCTTGAGCGAGTCACGCACGTGATGCAAAGCTGAACTTCTGCGACCTGGAGCCAGCTGAGCGTATCTCCGCTGGCGATGGTCAGCAGCTTTATTGAAGCAGCGTGTATCGAAGAGTCACGTTCGGTGGTCAGCATCGTAACAAGGGTAAGGCAAATTGGTGGGTAAAAAAGGCATTGTGGAGTAGTCTCTCCGGTGGTCGCCAATGTAGCAACGTATCTGTTAGGTTCTAACAGAGAGGTGATGTGAATGCAATGACTTTATTCAACAAGACAGCAAGCTCATATACAGGTAGTTGAGAGCAAGAAAGACACAAAAGTCAAAGAGTACAAAACAGGAATTAGCAAGCTTAAATAGGTTTATGGGAGAGTGAGAGATAAAAAAAGCAATACTAATACAGTGTATGAGCGTGTATGAAAACGTGCAGTACAGTATCATAAGTAACAGTAGTCAAATTAAAAAAAAGTTTTAAAATGCATAGAAAGAGGCAAAGAAGCAGTGGAAGATGGCCTAATAATTCGTTTCATAGTAGGTGGAGGAGATTTAATAGTGGTAAAACTCGCTCAACTTTATGCAAAATGTTTGCGAGAATGGTCTGTACCCACAGCTCTGAAAAACTTTGTCAATATGCTAATTCACAGAAAGGGAGACACAAAAGACCTGAAAAATTACTGCCCAATACGTTTACTCTCAGCATTATATTGAATATTTTTAAAGATCATATTAGGCCAAATCGAAAGACAGCAAGACTTTAATCAACCAAGTGAGCAAGCAGGCTTAAGAAGCAGGTGTTCAACTACTAATCATACCCATGTTATTAACCATCTAATGGAATATGACAAACCACTATGTATGGCATATGTAGACTATTAGAAAGCTTTTGATTCTTTCAGAACGTCAGCAGTAATGAAAATCCTTCAAAACCAAGGACTAGATGATTCTTATGTTAGATCTCTTAAAGATATCTATATGTGAAGTACAGTAGTCCGAAACTACATAAGGATAGTGAGAAAATCCTTATTGAGAAAGGGGTTAGACAAGGAGACCTCATCTCTCATAAATTATTCACAGCATACCTATATGAAGTTTTTAAGAATTTACATAAGGTAAATCTAGGAATTAACATTGACCGTGAATGACATTAACAGCTTAAGATTTGATGATGACATAGTTGTATTTAGTGAATTAAAGGAGGAATTGCCAAATTAACGATTGATAATTTGAATACAGAAAGCTGAAAGGTAGGACTGAAAGTGAATATGAGTAAAACTATATTCAATGAAAATGCAGAGAGACTACAAATAACGGTTATGGACCAACTAATAGACTACTAGAGATTTTTTATAAGTATAATAAATATGATAAGTATACCTGTATGTACACAGGAGAGGAAGTAAGTTGGATGGAGAGATATTGGTGAACAAAATGAGATTATGAAAGATAAAATGCCACTTTCTTTAAAAAGAGAAGTATTTAATCAGACGTTCCTACCAGTATTAAATCGTTCATCACAAACTTGGAGCATTAATATGAGCAACATGGATACGAGACCAAACTATAGTAGTGGAAAATCAAACAAAGGAATAGGACAGGCAGGACAAGTAATGATAATGATAGATAATACATGGACACTAAGATAAACAGAATTAGTCCCTAGATATTGCAACAGAAGCATGGTAAGGAAAAGAAGAGGAATGGATTGACGTGCTAAGAAATGGGAGTGGAAGGACATGTATGAAACCCTGGTATTCCAGTAGACTAGTAATGGCAGATGCTATATTTAAATATATATATATATATATATGTGTGTGTGTATATATATATATATATATATGTGTGTATATATATATATATATATATATGTATATACACACTTATATATATATATATATACTGTATATACACACTTATATATATATATATATATATACATATATATACATGTATATATATAAATATATATGTATATATATATATATACAGTATATATATATATATATATATATAATATAGTGTGTATATATATACACATATATATATATATATATATATGTATATATATATATATATATATGTCACTATGCTGGAGGAAGGATCAGAAAAACGAAATTCTTGGACTAGCGGTTAGAAAACAGAAGACAATCATATTGAATATAATTCCAAATGACTGGGTAAATATCGTTTTCGATTTTTGTTACAACAAATTGCGATTAAAATATGCTAAAATAAGTAGAAAACACAACAACAAAATGAACAGGTTAATACAACAAAGTAAGTGGACTACTAATGCTAATGACAATTTCGTTTGCAATATCTCCATTAAACCGTTGGACAATACTACCTCAGCAGCTTTGGGATATGGGATAAACTTTTCTGTTAAACAAAATATTGATTGGACTGATATCGGCAATGTATTTTGTAAATTGGAAAAATATGGTAACATTTCATTAGAGGAAATTAATATATGTAAGGGTATAGTATACGGTTTCTCAAGTAATAGTTTGCCCGCAAATGTTCCACTAAGATTTTTGAACGCCTATAAAAAGCTAAAGAAGGATGAAGATTTACACATTACGAGAGCAGATAAATCTAATACTTTAGTCATTATGAATCAGACAGACTATGATAGCAAAATGTTAGAACTACTTTCAGACAGAGAAACCTATGAAGAAACAAGAAATAACCCATTAGATAAAACCAACGCTTCATTCAACAGAAATATCAAAACTATTTTAAAAGATTATAAAGAACTCTTACCCAGGTTTACAACTACTTGTCCAACTCTACCATATCTGTATGGAGTTGTTAAAATACATAAGCAAAATAATCCCGTGAGACCTACTATAAGTTCTGTGGGCTCCTGTACATATAGATTATCAAAGTGGCTAGTTAAAGAGTTGTCTCCTATGCTCGGAAATATTTCAGGTGTGTCTGTTGAGAACAATATTGATTTTATTAGCAGGTTGAGAAGGTTCACTTTTAATTATGATTTTAAGATGATAAGCTTTGACGTCAACTCCCTATTCACGAAGGTGCCAGTAGATGAACTACTAGAATTTCTCCAGGAAGAAATTGAAAAAATATACTTTCCCTGTTGATTCTAACACCATGATAAAATTAATAAAACTATGTATTAAGGGTTGCAAATTTGTATTTGGAAAGAAATATTATGAACAAAAATTTGGCATGGCAATGGGAAACCCTCTGTCACCATTGTTGAGTAATTTATATATGGAATTTTTTGAAACCAGATACCTTCCAAGAATACTACCTACTGGCATCCTTTGGGTAAGGTATGTTGACGACATATTCTGTGCTTGGCCCATCAGCAAAAATGAAAACATGTTTTTAACAGCAATAAATAATTTAGTGCCGACTATAAAATTCAAAATTGAAATAGAGTAGACAATAGGTTGGCCTTTTTAGATGTGTTAATTCTAAGAAATGATAGAGGTTTTAGATTCTCAGTTTATAGAAAACCGACAAATGTGGATTCATACGTTCATTTTTACTCCAATCATCATCCTAGGACAAAAATTATGGTATTTTCATCTATGTTTTTAAGGGCACTGCGGGTCAGTTGCCCTGAATTCCTTGAAGCTGAGCATGGGAAGATCCGGGAAATTGCAGGTAATTTACAGTACCCGGAGAATTTTATCGACACAGCTTTCTATAAAGCAAAGAAAACTTTTATGAAACTGACTCTAAAACTGATTCTAATATGAAAAAACTTCTCATCTTACCCTTCCACAATAATTTCTT
>NC_090726.1:94383922-94386422 GCF_036898095.1 Palaemon carinicauda
ATAATGTAAGAATCCATTGAGGTGCAAATATTGGTAGTGATCACCACCTCCTCATTGCCACACTGAAATTAAAACTGAAAGAACCCAACAGAAATGTCGATAGAATACCTAGGTTTGATACAACTAAGCTTCTAGAAGATGAGCACAGAGAAACCTTTGCAATTGAATGCAGGAATCGATTTGCTGCCTTGGAGACTTTAAGAGACGAAGAGCAGACAATTAATGAAGAATGGTATGATATTAAGAACATATATCAGTCAGTTGGCAGTGAAGTTTTGGGAAAGGAAGTTACAAAGAGAAAATCATGTATATCAAATGATACTTGGGGTAATATAAAAGAAGACAAAGAAAGAAATTGATTGTTGAAAGTTTACAAGGAAGTAATGAAAATTACAAGGAAGACCATGCTAAGTATTACAGTATTGATAGTGATGTCAAAAGAAAAGCCAAGAATTAGTGGAGAGAATAATTAGACAGGAAAGCAGATGAAGCTGACAAAGCTATGACTTCAGGGAGTGGCTATGGTGTAAGAATTGCTCATAGAAGTCTGAATGAAATCTCTACTGGGGCACAGATTATGCTAATACCCATCAAAAGTAGATATGGATCTCTTATAACAACAGAAGATGAAGAAAGGTAACGTTGGAAGGAATACTTTGGTGAGGTTGTAAATAGGAGATATGAAGGGAACAATTTGATTGATATACCTGAAGCTGAGGAAAACCTTTAAATGCCCATGAATGAATTCAGTGTGTTTGAATTCGAAGGTACCATTAAAAACTCAAGAGATGGAAAGCTCCTGGATACGATGGAATAACTGCTGAAATGATACTGGCTGAAAATGAAAGTGACTCCCAAAAAACTTACAAGATTATTTTGTAGAATGTGGCTTGAAGAGCAAATCTCGATGAATGTGAGGTAGGAGTGTTTGTAAAATGGGCAAAAAAAAAATGAGATCTGACTGATTTCAATAATTACAGTCATTACACTCAAGTCAGTTGTCATGAAAATATATAGTATGCTCATTCTAATGACTCTAGAGAGAAAGATTGATGAAAAACTGAGAGATGAAAAAGCCTGGATATAGAAAAGGCAGAAGTTGTAATGATCAAATTTTCATTTTAAGACGTGGTACATCAATGTGTAGAAAATAGAAATCCAATTTTGATGGCAATTGTGGACTATGAAGAAGCCTTTTATAATGTGCACTCGGCACTTTTGTTGAGAGACCTACGTTATTGTAAAAAAAAAAAAAAAAATCTTATTTCTTGTCCTCCTGGAGATGTCTAGAATATACAGGGGCAAACCATGCACGATGTATAGCCTGTTTTATTTTATATGTGAGTTGGTTAATAAGCACACACACACACATGTGTATATATATACATATATATATATATATATACATATATATATATATATATATATATATATATACTATATATATATATACAGTATATATATATATATATATACACATACATACATACCTACATACATACGCATATACATACACACACACACACATATATATATATATATATATATATATATATATATATATTTATATATATATATAAATATGTATATATGTATATAAATAAATATATATTTATATATATACATATGTATATATATATATATATATATATATATATATATATGTATATATGTATATAAATATATAAAGAAATATATATATATATATATATATATATATATATGTATATATATATATTCATATATATATGTATATATATATCATTATTTTCTTACGCCAATTAACGAAAGGGTCTTGGTTAGATTTTGCCAATCATCTCTATCTTGAGCTTTTAAATTAATACCACTCCAATCATCATCTCGTACGTTGCGTTTCATAGTCCTCAGCTATTTAGGTCTGGGTCTTCCAACTTGTGGACTTATCACTCTTGGGGCGTGCGATGAGCATGCCCAAACCATGTCCATCTACCCCTCATCATGATCTTATTTGCATATGGCACATGAGAAATTTCTTGTATACTTTTATTTCTTATTCTGTCCTGCCATTTAACTCCCAATGGGCCTTCTGAGGACTTTGTTTTCAAATTTTCAAAATATGTTGGATATTGTTTCATTGTCATTCCACACTCATGTCCCTGCAGTAACACCAATCTCACTAAACTGATATATAGCCTGATTTGTATATGTAATTTCAGGCCATTGTTTGATTAGCTTTCTTCAATATTTCATCAAACTTAAATTCTAAAGATCCTGTATTAGATATCACAGTTCCTAAATATTTAAGAGATTCTAGCTCAATCCTTTCTCCCTCCAATGATATTTCATCTACATTGCATATTCTGTTCTTTTCATCTCTGTCTCTCTCCTATTCATCTTGAGTCCAACCTCAAGTGGTATTTCCTGCATTCTGGTAAGCAGACTTTGCAGGTCTTGTGGTGTTCTGCTAATAAGGACAGCATCATCAACGTACTCTAGGTGAGCTAATTTCCTGTTACCAATC
>NC_090726.1:94391422-94393922 GCF_036898095.1 Palaemon carinicauda
CAGGGAACAAAGAATGAACAACTGCATGAAATTTCAGTTTATCGTTGGTTTTTGGACACAGTAGACTTAATAGAATAAGATTAATTAGATATTATAACAATTCTTAGGTGGAAAATTTTGAAACAGCCTTCCTTCATTATAAGGTTTATATATGAATAATCTATTCAACATTTTTAATCATTTCTGATTACCTCAAATAGTTTACTTTTTCTATTAATATTATAAAACTACATTTTGACGCATTATCGTATATATATATATATATATATATATATATATATATATATATATATATATATATATATATATATATATATATATATATATATATATATATATATATATATATATATATGTTTATATATATTTATACATTTGTTTGTATATATATATATATATATATATATATATATATATATATATATATATGTGTATATATATATATATATGTATATATATATATATATATGACTAACCTTATTTATAAAACAATCTGCAATATTGCCGATTTGCCTGTGTCGATCTTAGCTTAATAGAAGAAAAATATTTCTGGTACCCCTGACTGAGTAGGATTTATTGTTATTGTTATTGTAGGTATAATAGGTTATTAGCAGATGATGCTGCGCCATATTCTACGTCGACAAAGGAGACATGGCAGTGAATATCGACCAGGATAAGCGAAAAATAAGTAGGTGAGAACGCCTTTCAACGAAGCCTCTTAAACGAAGGTGAAATGAACTGGAAATTGGAGATAAGATTATACCAAACAACGGATGCTAGTCCTGAAGTCAGCTGAAAGAGGAGGGTCGAAACAAGTGGTTTAGGGAACTTGGTAAAGAGAAGCGTGTGTTCTGAGCAAGATGGTTGTTGGTAGTGACTTTAATCCTGGAAGATAAATGGTTTTCTGTGTGTTTGTCCCTAGCGCGGAGAAGAAATAGATGGTGATACTGATCGGGAAGAGGAAGATCCCAGTGACAGTTTGGGGATGTATATTAGGATGATAATGATGCAAATAAAATTGCTTGTGGTTGACGGAGCTAAATATTCAGGACTGAATAACAGTTTAAGAGGAACGACGCTCTAAAGAATAATTCTCAAAAAAGAGAAAGGTTTAACGATAACCAAATGATGAACGGTTACGCACAAAGAATTGAGGGATCGAAAACACCGAAGACGAATAATGCTTTTGAGATGGTCTGATATAATTCCTTTTTGGTAGGATGGAAATGACGGCTTGCTTTTGCTGTGGGATGGTCGTCTGTAGATAGGGGTAAATTAAAAGCATTTTTTACGACGGTTTTACAAAGTTTAGATACAAATCGTGATCGTGAAGGTCATGATAAGATTATAACTGACAATGTCAATAAAGATAGTAAAAGCAACACCATTTATATTTATAGATGACGTAAAAATGATGATAATATTCAGATACGAACGATCAGTGTTGTTCTTTAGAATATTTAAAAAAAAAAAAGCCATCAATGTTTTTGTTCACAGAGAAAATTCAAGATGACCAAGGGAGACTCGACGCATCGATGCAGTCATTTTTGCCAGAGTAAATGTCTCTTTGATCGTGTGATTTTATCAGCTTTAGATCTCATTATGTTTCATTACGTGGACTAAAGGTAGCTTTCTCTTGCCCTACAGACGAGAAAATAAACAGTTTCCTTAGTAGACGGAAATTTCAAATGTGTCTCCTAATAGTTTCTTTATGAGAGAGAGAGAGAGAGAGAGAGAGAGAGAGAGAGAGAGAGAGATAGTTTATCTCATCCCTGAAAGCCATTACAAGTCAATAATGACAGAATAAGTTACCTCTAAGCGTAATCTTTCTATTACATTACCGCAGGTTATTTTCGCTAAAGTCCTCGTAAAATTCACTTTAAAAGAGAATATGTGTATCTCTTCTCTCAGAGAGAGAGAGAGAGAGAGAGAGAGAGAGAGAGAGAGAGAGAGAGAGAGAGAGAGAGAGAGAGAGAGACTAATATTCTCTCTTAAAGTGAATTTTATGAGGACTTTAGCGAAAATAACCTGTGATAATGTTATAGAAAGATTACGCTTTGAGCTAACATATTCTGTTATTATTGACATGTAATGGCTTCCATGGATAAGATAAACTCTCTCTCTCTCTCTCTCTCTCTCTCTCTCTCTCTCTCTCTCTCTCTCTCTCTCTCTCTTTCCGAAGCTGACTTAGGATAAAACTCTTGTCTTGAGTTTTGCCTTCCCATACCCAAATTTATGGACAGTGTAGGATATTCATCTTAAACTTGGCATCTTGAAGGTTTGGAGATAAGGAACTTATTTGACAAATAATTTATGTGAAAATCCCCCCCCCCTCTCTCTCTCTCTCTCTCTCTCTCTCTCTCTCTCTCTCTCTCTCTCTCTCTCTCTCTCTCTCTATATATATATATATATATATATATATATATATTGATATATATATATATATATATATATATATATATATATATATATATATATATATGGTTCCTATTCTAAGTGG
>NC_090726.1:94396422-94408922 GCF_036898095.1 Palaemon carinicauda
TCTAGAAGTTTGTCCATAACTTTTATATATTGTCACTGCATTTACATTAACATTATCTCAGTTTTACTCATATTCATTTTCAGTCTTACATCTTTGCTTTCTCTATTCAAACCTTTTATTATCTTTTACAATTCCTCCCTTGACTCACGAAATACAGCTGTGTCATCTGCAAATCTCAAGTTGCTAAGGTATTACCCCTTAGTTTTAATTCCAACATTTTCCTAAACTAAATTCTCAAAAACTTCTTGGCAATTTGTGAATAGTTTAGGAGAGATAAGGTCTCCCTAACTACTCCTTTTTCATTTGGAATTTTTTCACTATCTTTATGTAGATTTAGGATTTCTGTACTTCCTTTATAGATATCTTCAAATGTTTTAACATAAGATTCATGTATTTCTTGTCTTTGAAGGGCCTCCATTACTCCCGAAGTTTTGACAGAATCAAAAGCTTTCTCATAATCTATAAATGCTATACAAAGTGGTTTGTCATACTCTGTTAAATTTTCCATTTATGCCTAATTACATGGATATGGTCACTTGTTGACAACCTGCTTCTAAAGCCTGCTTGGTCTCTTGCTCTCTTTCTATTCGGCCTAAAATGATCTTCGTAAATATTTTATATATTACTGGGAGTAAACTTATTGGGCTGTGTTTTTTAGACATTTTGTCTCCCTTTTTAATTGAATTAGTGGTATAATGATAAAAAATTTTCAAGCGGTAATTATAGGGGATTCTTGCAGACATTTTGTGTAAAGTTCCGCTAGTTTTACTTCTATGAAATCTCTTCAATATTTCTCTAAATCAGTTGTTAGGCCATCTTCTCCTGTGGATATACCTCTTTACATACTTTTTAATGCTTTTTTTTTTACTACTCCTACTGTTATGTTTGGTACCAGCTCAAGTGTTTCATTATTTCTATTGGCAAAGTTATTTATTTTATCACTGAATTTTTTATCATTCCACCTCCTTTATTGATAATATTTCCATTTTCATCCTATAAAGAAAACATCTGTTGGAGCCCTATTCCAAGTTCTCTTTTCATCAATTTGATGCTTCTTCATTTCTTTAGTGTTTCCTCAATTTTAGTCTGATTGTGTTTACGAATATATTGTTTTTTAGTGTGTTTATTGTTTTGGATAATTTTCTAATTCTATTTCATCTCTCTTACATTTTACCCTATTTCCACTCTTTTATTTGTTAGGTTTTTGGTCTTTTCAGATAGTTTTCCTTGATCTTGTTTAGGAACTTTTCTATCGATCACTTGTGCTGATTCCAATACAAATTTCGTTAAATTAATCTTCATTTCTTATTAATTGCTTGTATTTCATCATGTAGCCAGGTGTACCTATTTTGTATTGCTAAACTATACTCATCAGATTTTTCTCTTATTACAGGAGTGTTTATTTGCTTTCTTAAAATTTGTTTTTCTCTTTCTTTCCCCAGATCTATAACTTTACTTCTCACTAGTGTTTGGTTGCTTTACTGTAACTTATTCAACAATGTTACATTTTTAACTAAATTAACTTTTTTTTAAAGAGAAAAAATCAATTAAGTTTTTCATTTCTCTATTTGAGGTTTTCCATGTCCATTTTCTATTTTCTTTTTTATAAAAAACGGTTATCATACGGGAATATATGGACCAGTGTTTATGGCTTATATGAATATATGAAAAAACGCGATTAAATATGAAAAATTATCATGTATCTATCTATATATATATATATATATATATATATATATATATATATATATATATATATATATATATATATGTGTGTGTGTGTGTGTGTGTGTGTGTGTGTGTGTGTGTATGTGAGGTCAATTTTTTTCATCTTCATTTATTAACTATATTTTACAGTCTTTTTATTTATGCCTTACACAAACGTTAAGTTTGTGTATAGTCAATATACATATATACCGGTTCCCACTTCTAAGCTATATTTCTGAGAAAAAAAAATCTCACAGAATTCGTTATGGTTTCAGGCATGACCTTTGCTTCCCAAGGGCTGTCTAGATTTCAATGAAAATACATTGATGTTATCTGTTCCTATGGTTTTCATTTCACTAGGGATGTCCAATTTTGTTTATCGTTTTGGATAAAATTTGTTATGTTTATTCTTTAATCAAGAAATTATTCTTTTCTTTATATCCTGTTTATGTCTTCTTGAACCAAGTATTTTCAGTTAAAAAATATCAAACATTGATATCCAAAGTTAATATAAGGAAGATTATTGATTATTAATCCATAGTTCATCCACATTATATAAAGGTAAGATTGAATACAGCATTAACCATGTATGTTCTTTCCTCTTGAATTTATTTCACAAGAGACGCTCATTATAAAATCTTTTATTTAATCTTTTCCTTCCTATCTGAGAATAGTGATAATGACAACCCTTTTTACACGTTACCGTTTTAATTATCATTATGCGTTTGTGAAAACACAAATTGGAATTGAATACCTTTAACATAGGAAAAGGTTTCCTTGAAATTGTTGCTATATTTTTATACTTCTCAATAAGTATTGCTTTACGTTTGTAATAAACACAATCATTGCAAAGTTTTTCTAGTCGTGTTATGGTAGTCGTTAATATTATCATGTGATGGTACAGTAAATCTTCATGATTTTGAAATTTAGGAGGAACAATATATACAATATAATATACACAAGCACACAGATACGCACACACACACACACACACACATATATATATATATATATATATATATATATATACATACATATATATATATAAAGATATATATATATGTATATATATGTATATATATATATATATATATATATATATATATATATATATATATATATATATCTTACGAAGCTGGTCTAGTATAAAGTAAATATTTTATTCATGTATTTTGTTTGTGTATTTAAGAGATATATAGCTAGCTCATAAGGTGGGTCTCACTCATGTTGGTTGAAGCAAATGCATGTACATTACATAAGACTTTCGTCATTCATTTAATTCTATTTATAATTTATTTCAGAATATGTAAATTTACGTCATTATTAGAATTAGCTTTTTATTTCACATATTTTGTTAAGAAGTCTTATGTAGTCTCGTGTAGGTATGCTGTATGACCCATACTAGATTTGAACAAAAGGTATTACGTCATGTTTATATTTCCACGTGGTTAGAATGTGCTTGAAAATTCTCGTAATATATTTACTCTTTATTTATTGTTTGAGGAGGGAGTGGGGTGGGGTGGGGGGGAGAGGTAGCTGAGAGGGGGTTGCCTTTCAAGCAAGGTTTGTTTCCCTGTTCAATATACTACGTTGGCAACCTCGCCGCTAGAGCCTTGCCCCCAAGCCACGAGAATGATCTACTAGAATTATTTAGAAGTATTAAGTTATATATATATATATATATATATGTATATATATATATATATATATATATATATATATATATATATATATGTATATATATATATATATATATATATATATATATATATATATATATGCCCCTAGGAAATCCTAAGCTGCAGATGAAATTCAGTCTATCCCTTTGAAAGAGCCAACGCTCTCTACCCTCTCAAGTGCATCAAGTATGTGTCCTCTCAAACGTGAATAAGTTTTTTACCCAACCTATATTGTCTATAGTGGGATTATTGAATGTTAATTCACGTGTAATGTTTTAATGTAAGTACTTTTTATTTTTTTTATTTCGGGGACAATAAGTGGTCGGAGCTAGCTGGGAAGTCGTCTTGCGAGTGCGTTGATGGTATCTGAGAGTTGCCTGAAACCTTTGAGTTGCCTCCTGGCATTTTTATCTAGTTGGAAACTCTGACGCCCTTATGCAGAGGCCACGTTTCCCAAACAAGTTGGAACCTTCTGGAATTCGCCAAATTCGATATATATGGTGACCCAAGGTTGGGTTAGAGTCAAAGACAGATAGACATAGCGATCTAGTTAGCTCCGCAGCCTGATATAGGCTCCTTCCCCTCTCCCTCTCTCTCCTGCAAATAACCCAGAGTATTATCGAAGGTGTTCATTACGTTAGTGTGTCCTCTCCTAAGTGACTCTGCCCCAAAGCAAATCGTGTGTCAAAATACGCAAGCCTAAAAGGTGATTTTGAATTCATTGTATTAGGGTCAGTTTTGGCATTATATAACGTTTTTGTAGACGGCCCTGTAGGGAAGATAGTGTTGTTACGTGATTAAACTTGGACATTGTAATATCAGATTTATTTCGAGTTTTTGTATAATATTCATTGCATTATTCATTTTCTTAGACTAAGGTTTATTCAGATATAATAATTCAAGTCTAGTTATGATGAATTTCAGATCGTAACTTTTTTGTCTTATTCTAGGTTTTATTCAGAATTTTATTTTTCCAGTGATTTAATTCTGTGATGTAAATTCTTTCCAGTGATGTAATTTATATAGAATATATTTATTTTTGTAACGAGTGTATTATTCCAATCATCATTATTTCGAACCAGATTCCGCTCGATTCCTGTCAAGAACCACAGTGAGAGTCAAATAAGATTTAATAATACCTAAGAGTAATTACCCAGTTTAGTTTTGAGTGTGCTTAAGAGACCTTATATATTGATGCTTGGGAGTTATTTAAGTATTAATGTTTTAAAGTGTAACAGTTTTAATGTAAAAGAATTGAGAGTACACTCAGGCCCACTGTTCTATCTGTTTCCTTATTTCTTTCCCTCGTTGGGCTATTTTTCCCGGTAGAGCCATTTTGGTTATATCATCCTGCTTTTCCAACTAGGGCTATAGCTTAGCAGATAATAATAATAGTAATATTACTAATATTAAGAAAGAAAATATTCACAGGTCAACGCATAAACTTTTATAGCAGGTGTTCTTCCATATTGAAATTTAATAGCATATCCCCACTATTGCACGGTGCCTATACGTTAACGACTAATTAGCAAAACTTTCACAGTGAGATTGATTTGTTTTCCCAATATTTCTTATATAATTTATATCCTCTCTTTTATTTAAAAAGAA
This sequence comes from Palaemon carinicauda, assembly GCF_036898095.1. Taxonomy (NCBI): domain Eukaryota; kingdom Metazoa; phylum Arthropoda; class Malacostraca; order Decapoda; family Palaemonidae; genus Palaemon; species Palaemon carinicauda. Next base: position 94,401,417 of record NC_090726.1, read on the forward strand.
ATGTGATAAACTTTTTAGTAGTCAAATTCTAATACCGTCAATTTATACTTAATAGTTCCCAAATTAGAAATGTATGTCTCCATTGTTTTCATCCACTGCCCAAAATTCTAAATACAGTTACAAAAGGTAATTTTAATCCACATTCACTACTTTGGACATCAGATTAATATGCAAATATCCTACAACACCAACTTCTTTATTCTGTCATAAAGACAAACTCCCTAACTTAATGTGATCTTAGGTGGTTTATTACTCGACTTCCCCAACATGGAAGGTTTGGGAAATACAACATCTTGGAGCCACCAAGAGATTACTCAGTCAGAATTTATTTTCATCTGGGAGTCAGTCATCGTGCTAGATGCCCTTTGAAATCAAAAGAATTTCCTGATATAAGAGATCACTGTAGGAGATACGAAACCATGATTTTAATGTCGCTACTCAGGTACCAAATAACTATTCCCTCACTATTTTGGAAGCTCTAACCATCACGCAGCTTTTGTCGTCTCTAAACAACAAAACCTCTTCCACTGTTTTACAAATCATATAATTAGTTTTCACTGAATACAATAATATAAAAAAAAAAAAAATTAGCTGTAACAGCGTTAGGTATTAGTATTTCTTCTTTTTTAAAGTTGCTCGGTACCGTTTGTTTAAATTAATCTTGTTTTTCATTTAAATTTTGACAAGTCTAATTTATAATCTTGCAGAGTCTTTCATTAATTTGTATACATTGTATATTTTATACAACCTTAATGATGAGAAAACATGTATAAAATTTGGCCAATAAATCCAGATAATGTTTCGTTGGCTTTTATTCATCCTATTTCTTCTAAATCGCTGGCGATCTAGATATCCCAATCAACCTTTTTGTGTACACAAATATATATATATATATATATATATATATATATATATATATATATATAGATAGATAGATAGATAGATAGATAGATAGATAGATAGATATATATATATATATATATATATATATATATATATATATATATATATCTATCTATCTATCTATCTATCTATCTATATATATATATATATATATATATATATATATATATGTATATATATATATATATATGTGTGTGTGTGTGTGTGTGTGTGTATGAATGTATGTGTATAAGTATCTAATACTCAGTGAAATAGATGTTATTTGACTTATTTCCGTAAATGAACAGCTATTTTCCATTTAAGTATGTTCTACGTTGTCACTAAATTATTCAGTTGAACAATTGCTTAACCGTAATGTTTTTGGATCGGGAGTATTTTTCTAGTGAATGAAAAATTCATTAAGATTATCACTTACCTATTTTCTTTTAAAAATATATCCCAAAAACCGGTTATTCGTGTTACTTACTATTCGTGTAGCTATTTCTAATATTTTACACATTCTTGGGGTATTTGTATACATGATTATCGATAAACAATAATGGTATTCAACTTATTTTTGGGGTCATCGAGTAAGCAACTGGATTACATAGATGTTCTTATTTCTTTTTCAGCATCGCCTCCTGAGCTTGTGTACAAGTTCATAAGCCAGACCCTGCAGCCTGGCCCTAGCGTTTCCTTGAAGTGCATAGCTTCGGGTACACCGACGCCTACCATAACGTGGGCGCTGGATGGGTTTCCTCTTCCGCAAAACGAAAGGTAAGAAGGCAAGCAGTTCTATATACATCTGATATTATCAGTTCAAACTCATTATTGCCAACCGTTTGCTTTATTCATAAATGCATGCAAGAACTCCAACCCTAGCAATGCGCAAGTAGAATTCTAGATTAGCATAGAAGTTGAAAAGCTTCTTCCGTACCATGTCTTAAAGTGTAAACATCGTCTACAAAAGAGATCCAGTTGAGCGTTTACTAAAATGGGATGATTATTTTATAATTTCTACGTTATCAAATTTATTTGCGTTTTACTGTTAAATAGGTTATGCAGTGCAATTGTTTTTCTTTTGGTTCATGTCGTTTAGGACTTCCCAAGCCGTCAAAAATGACGTCTAAACATTTAGATAGATAAGCACACAACACACAAAAAGACTCAACCATTCCCACCCCGCACTATCCACACCTTTCCCAATTACAACCCGCTGGTTCGGCAACTTGTGGAAGAATGTGGTTTTATACTGTATTTCTCAGGCTACTCCCTCTCACCGGGAAATGTCTGCCCATCTTCTCCTAGAGCGTGACAGGATATATATATATATATATATATATATATATATATATATATATATATTATATATATATGTGTGTGTGTGCGTGTGTGTGTGTGTGTTTGTAGCCAAACACTTGCTCTTTATTATTATCATATATATATATATATATATATATATATATATATATATATATATATATGTATGTGTGTGTGTGTGTGTGTGTGTGTGTGTAGCCAAACACTTGTTTTTTTATCATTATCATATATATATATATATATATATATATATATATGTTTATATGTATATATAAGTGTGTGTGCTTTTATATATATATATATATATATATATATATATATATATATATATGTATATATATGTATATAGATGGTCCTACCAGTATTAACTTATTCATCAGAAACTTAGAGCCTTCCTAAAGCCTTAGGTCATAAGCTAGTTAAAATTCAAAGAGATATGGGAAAAATATTGATGGGATTATCACTAAGAAAAAAGAACAACATGGATACGAGAACAAACTAAAGTATAGAGGATATGATAACAACACGTAGGAAAAAGAAATGGACATGGATAGGACATATAATGCGAATGACTGATAATAGATTGACATTAAGAATAACATAATAAGTTCCTAGACATTATAAAAGAACCAGGGAAAGGAAGAGAAGACGGTGGATTGACGAACTAAGAAAGTTTACCGGTGTGTGGACTAGGACAGAAATACCATAAACAAAAGGAAGCGGAAGAGGCCTTTGTTCTGCAGAGAACTAGTAACGGCTGATGATGATGATGATGATGATATATATATATATATATATATATATATATATATATATATATATATATATCACTTTTTCTCATGAATGTTTTAGTTATGAGCCTATGTTCGTACAGTACCTATTTTTATAGTGTGACTATTTATTTAGTTTCTATATACACTAATACACGTACTTTTCCAAGGTTTAGCAAAACTTCCCTGAAGTGTTCTAGATATACAAAACTATGCTGTCTTCGTATTTGTATAGTTTTATATTCATATATGTATATATATTCTTACATCAGCATTTTTTTATGATTATCACAGGTTTCAAATAATTTTGCAGTTGGCTATATGAAATGACGTCCAGTTATTTTCAAATGACTTCTGTTAAATCTATTTGGGTTTTTAGTGCTAAGTAGCATAATATGTTTCAAACTAGTCAGTTGTAGATATAAATATTTCATTATTAGTTTTCACTGTGATTCCTTTTTGTGTGGGGGGTAGTGTTAATATAGAAGCCCTTTTTATCAGGATAATGATCACAACCTCTGTTATGAAGTAAAGTAAACGGGAGAAACCTGGGATTAGAACCGTGTTAATAATAGATTCAAGAAGATCGACTGCAGTGAGGAATCTAAAGGCTCCTTCACTTCGTCTTATTTTTCTGAAGGGAAGAAAACTGATCGTCTTTTTGCATAGCTCTGAGAAATTTGGTGTCAAGGGAAGTACCTCATATTTTGGCCACACTGGCAGGAGATTATTTTTGTGTGCTCATGTCGGAGGAATCCAATATACTGGTCGGAAGCCTCAGATAGTAAACGAGGGCTCATCTTCCTCTTCTTCACCCACCTCTCTCATTATTTCTACTACTACTAGTACTACTATTACTACTACTACTACTGCTGCTGCTGCTACTATGATGGTAAATATTAGAAGGTAATAGAAATTCTAGGTGGTATTCAATGATGGTGAAAAAGAAGTAAGATTTTCTTGTAAATCCTTTTGTAAGTGTTTCTTGAAATTATTTACCAATCATTTCATTGAGTTCTTGAATAAAAAATAATTGGTTCGGTATATATATATATATATATATATATATATATATATATATATATATATATATATATATATATATATATATATATATTTTCTTACGAAGCTAGTCTAGTGTAAATATCGTGGTTTATTAATAATTTCATTCATATTTCACATATTGTTTTCAATTGTGCATTGTTGTTGTTGGGGTATTAAAGCCAACACTTGTTGTTGGCACGGGCCTTTCCCTTGGTTGGCCCGTAGGTGATTGTCAATTGTGCATAAAAGAGATGATACTCAGCCGGTAAAATGAGTCCCTCTTATGTAGATATAAGTATTTTATGTAAATTACGTAAGATCTTTGTCGTGAATTTTGTTGTATTCTTTATTCATGTTAGTATATGTGAATTTATGTAATTTTTAAGAATTAACTTTATATTTCATGTATGTTTGCTACAAAGTCTTACATAGTTTATTTGAAAGTGTTGTAGGATTCGTGGGAGATACGAACAAGGGCTTAGATAATGTTCTTTTATGTTTTATGATGTATTGCGTCATGTTTGAGAGAGTATTTGAGAACTTGTATTTTGGATGATTTTCTACCATGTGCTTTAGAAATGTCGCGAAGGCTGAGTGAGAGGAGGTTATCTTTTATCTATTTTGGGTACAAAGGATGGGCGGAGCTAGCGGACTGTGAGAGCTGTCTGGCACGGCGTGAGTAGCATTTGGGAGAGTAATATTTGGTAACTTCCTCGATCCTGGAACCTTCTGGAAGCAGTTAGATTTCATATAAAGGTGACCCAAGGTTGGGTTAGAGTCATGATAGAGATCAAGATAAGCCTCTTTCCCTCTCCCTCTCTCATTCCCGCTCGTAACCCAATGTATTGTTTTTTAAAGTCTTCAGTACGTTAGTGTGTCCTTTCCTAAGTGCCTCTGCCCCAAAGGAAATCATGTGTCGAAAAGATACGCAAGACTAAAAGATGATTTTGAGTTCATTGTATTATGGTGAGTGTTGGCATTGTATAACGTTTTTGTAAACGGCCCTGTAGGAAGTATAGATTTTGTAACGTTATCTGGTTGTCTATTATTCATTAAGAGTCAAACTTGAACATTGTATTATTCAGATCTATTTCAAGGTTTTGTATAATTTTCATTGCAATATTTCTTTTCTTAGACTAAAGTTTATACAGATTTAATAGTTCAAGTCAAGTACTTATATAATTTTCAGATCGTAACAGGTTTGTCTAAATCTAACTTTTTTTCATAGTTATTTTTTTTTCATTGAATTATTTTGTTTTTATGTAAATTCTTTGAAAGTGCTGTAATTTATATAGAATATAATTATTTTTGTAACGAGTGTATTATTCCAATCATCATTATTTCGAACCAGATTCTGCTCGATTCCTGAAAATAACCACAGTAAGTATAAATATGTTTTAATAATACTCAAGAATAATTACCCAGTTTATTTTTTACTGTACTTAAGAGACCTTTGGATATTCAGTGTTTTATACATTGCTTTCTGGTAGTTATTTAACGGTCTCAGAATTCGTGTATTAATGTTTTAAAGTGTAGCAGTTTTAATCTAATAGCAAACAAGGGATTTTGGAATTTGAGAGGTTGATTAACTTGCCAGTCGTAGTATATATAATATCATATGTTTAGTTCCCAGTCACGAGCCATAGTAAGATATATTTTTAGTGCCCAGACCACTGGAGCCATTATCATATATATATATATATATATATATATATATATATATATATATATATATATATATATATATATATATATATATCATCATCATCATCATCAGCCATTAATAGTATAATGTAAAGCATAGGTCTCATATGACTTTCCAGTCCCGTCTGAATATGGTCTTTCTATGCCAGTCTTTAACCGCAAATTCTCTTAGTTCGTCAATCCGTCGCTTTCTTTTCCTTCCCCTGATTCTGCAACCTCTAGGGACCCATTCTGTTATTCTTAATGTTCATATATTACCTGTCATTCTCATTAAAGGTCCTGCCCATCTCCATTTCTTTTTCTTACATGCTATTAGAATATCCTCTACTTTAATGTGCTCTCTAATCCATTTCAGTCTTTTTCTGACACTTAGTCTTACTCCCACCATTATTATTATTATTATTATTATTATTATTATTATTATATATATATATATATATATATATATATATATATATATATATATATATATATATATATATATGTGTGTGTGTGTGTGTGTGTGTGTGTGCATGAAGGAAAGGAAGAATTGGAACAGGGCGAAAACAAAAGTTTGCCCTAAGTGATGAAAATGACAATAGGAAATTTATCAACGAAAGAGTGATGAAAATTGCAGAGGATTCATATACGATGCTATACAATAGTGATACAAAAAATAACTTTGCCAATAGAAAGAATGAAATACCTGAGCCAGTACCAAACGTAACAGTTGGAGAAGTATAAGAACAGTGTTGAAAGACACGAATAGAGGCATAGCATCAGGAGATGTCCTAACAATTTATTTAATAATAGATAGAGGAGATTTCATAATAGTAAAACTGGCTGAACTTTACAGAAAAGTCTACAAAAAAGCTTTATACCTACTGCTTGGAAAAATGATATCATTATACTAATTCACAAGAAGGATGACATGAAAGACCTGAAAAAATTGCCGTCTAATAACTTTATTTCGAATATTTACAAAGATCACATTAGACCGAATAGAAAGACAGCTAAACTTTAATAGACCAAGAGAGGCGGCAGGCTTTAAACTAAAAGTGGTTATTCAACAGCTGACCATATCCATGTAATTACATATCTAATGGAAAATGTACATAGTATTACAAATAACTATGTCTGGCATTTATAGATTTTGAGAAAAAAATTTGATTTCATTAATACTTCAGCAGTAATGAAATCCCTTCAAAGTCAATTAATAGATTAAACTTTTGTTAAGTCACTTGAAGATATCTATACAGGAAGTACATAAATCACAAAGCTACATAAAGAAAATTCTCATTGAGAAAGTAGTTGATCGGGGAGACCCAATATCTCCTAAATTTCTAACATCATGCCTAGAAAAGTTTTAAAAATTTAGATGGGGGATATATAGGAATTAACATTAATGGGGAATACCTTAACAACTTTGAATAGAGAAAGCAGAAATATAGGACTGAAGATGGATGAGAAAAACTATGATAGTGTTCAAGGAAAATACAGAAAGACGACAAATAAGGGTTGTGGACTAACTTCTATAGATTGTTACTGAACATATGTACTTAGGACAGATAGTAAGTGTTTCCCTAGGACACAACACTGAAAACAAAAGAAGGATAAGCATGGAATGGAGGGTATTTGGTAAACAAAATGAGAATATGATAAGTAATATTCCCCTTTCTCTAAAATAAAAAGTTTAAGCAGATAGTTTTACCAGTATTAATTTATGCATCAGAAACTTGGAGGCTTATCAAAATAATAGAACATAAGCTAGTTACAACTCAAAGAGCCATGGAAAGAATAATGATGG
>NC_090726.1:94411422-94421422 GCF_036898095.1 Palaemon carinicauda
ATATATATATATATATATATATATATATATATATATATATATATATATACATATGCGTGTGTGTGCGTGTGTGTGCGTACTCAAGAGTCATAGTTTTTGATAGGCAACTTTCTTTAAATGCAAAATTACTAGTAGCATCAATTATTCTATATCTTCAAACTTTACAGTTATGAAGAAAATGTGCAGTTTGTTACTATGCTGCTCCATTTATTCAGCTTTTGCCAACAGCTATTGCAACCAGTAACTAATGGATTTCGTCAAGACATCTCTACAAAGAATTCATTATCCGCATATAATGGTTGTGGGGATTCATTAAGAATCAAGATTGTTCCCCATTGCAAGATCTTTGCACTGCCAACTTGAATTTTTTGCAATTGTATTAAAGATCCAGATGTCCTCAGTAGTACTCTTAAATTTGTTGTGTTATTAAAAGCTGAATAAATGGAGCAGCACAATAACAAATTGTATCTTTTGCTTCAAAATTCCAATCCTGAAGACAAGTAAAGATACAAAAACTAGAAAATATTTACCTTAAAATAATTGATGCTACAATATCTTCAGTAGCTGTAATGGAATAATTGAAAAATGATTAAAACCTGGACACGACGTAAGCTAATATATCCGGTGTTTTAGTTATTTTAATTCAGAATATTCATGTTGAAAAAAAATTAAGATTCAAGGACAACTATATTAGGTAGTGGAAATAGCAATTTCAACAACTGAACTAAAGAATTGACGATGCAAAATTAATTTCTGATAATTTGGTTTTACCTCGCTCTCCTCGCTGTATTTCAGTAGAAACAAACTATTTGTTTTGAAGGTTGTATACATCTTGACGAAATGGCTTATCAATACTCATAACCCGTCAGTTGGTACCATCGCTGAAGCCAATTATATCAATCAAGACCTAATAGATTAGTTAATAACGTGAGTGGATTTGCAATTTTTGCTAAGTCTCGTTATTTACTGAAGTTCTTAACGATAATTTGCTAAAATTTATATCTTGAACATTAGACATCAGACCTCTTGACATATAATATTTCAAAGTACGAATATAAAGAATTTGTTAAAATATGTGCAAATTCTCGTTCAACGGGAAACTTTCTTACAATATGTAAGTTTGGCTATGGGAAATGTTGAAATCTGGGTCACTCCTATAATCCAGGTATTCGCAGTTTTCTTTTCTATATGATTTGTAAATTCGTTTATAGTCTTACCTCATCATATATAAAGTAAAATCTGAATATCTGAGCTTCAGTCTTTTTTAAGATGTCTTGAAAAAAATTTATATCCCTTTAGTTCTTTGCATATATATACTGTATATATATATATATATATATATATATATATATATATATATATATATATGTATATATATATGTATATATATATATATATATATATATATATATATATATATATATATGCATATGTGTGTTTATAATGTTTGTCTATATGTGCATATACATGCAAGCAAATTTGTGCATGCGTGCGTGTTTGTATATTTAATACTAATTCAAGTAGTTAGCGCTATAAATGCGGTTGCTGGAGAAGGTCTTAACTGAGTCACTATCTGATGCTTCATTGGGATTTCAAAAAACTATTCGTCAATTATTGTATATTTGAATACACCTGAATACGCTATTGAATTTTCTAGTAATGGTACAAACTTTTGCTTGAGGGATTTTATTATTTACATCATAATAACTGATGCTTTAGCATTCATGCTATCACCACCTATTTTTTTCTATTTACCTTTAGATGCTTCCAGTGCTATGTAAAATATTAAAAACAATAAGATAATGATTATGTCGGTTTGCTACAGCTGCAGTTGACGTTGAGGCTGCAAGCGGTAAAATTTAATAATTTCCACCAGTCAAAGATAAACTAGCATCCTTGAGAACGGAATCTAGTTGGTGTATGTGTTTTCGTAGAAAATGTTATAAAAGTGGCTTCCATTTTTTTCCCCTGAAAGCAGATTGAGCCCTAATCGGTGGTGGTGGTCTCAAAGGATAAGAAACTTTACATAAATACTTCGTCATAAGTTATGGTTCTTTGTTCAAGGTTTGCAAGCATCTTACAACTAGCAAAAGATTATTCTATTTTTACATGTTTTGTCTTCCCGGTATTCTATGTCCGTGGTTCTGTTAAGTTTTTAAAAAGATTGCTGATGCACTCTCAACGTTGATTTCTTTATATTGGTGGATTCGAATGTGGGACAGGCATTGCTCATTCTAAATTTTGGAACAAGGATTCGTCGAGTTAAACCAAGAAAAAAAAAATAACACAAATTGTAAAAATCCAAGTCCGATGAAATAAAGTTACGACTGATATATGTACGGGAATCTATGTAGGGTTCGTATTTAGATTTTTTCTTGCAAGGTCATGAGTGGTCCAGCAAATAATCAGTAATCAAAAAGATTTGTGTAACGGTCCTGTTCTATCGATGAAAATTATATATAGTTTTTAATCAAAACAATACGTATGATAAACATTTTCGTTGTAATTTTAGGATTGGTTAATTGAAATTGTCTTAGAGCGATGTCTTGTGCCATAAACAAGTCCGCAAAATTTTACTGACTTATAGTTTTCGGAGAAGATTAACGAAATCCCATTTATATATATATATATATATATATATATATATATATATATATATATATATATATATATATATACATACATACATATACACACACACATATATATATATATATATATATATATGTGTGTGTGTGTGTGTGTGTGTGTGTGTATGGTACGTCTCAGCGGCGTCCAAAAATCGAAGACAGCTTCTCCTCGGACAGATCTTCCTGCAGATAGTTTTCAGGATAATATAGAAATGTATTTACTTTTCTTCTTTTATTGTTTGGTGATGACACGTGTTTCGGATCACCTCGCGACCCGTCTTCAGGACTACATTGAGTTTTGGAACTACACTTTAATGTAAGGGTTATGGTGGTAAAAATTTGATACTAAAGTATTTGGAAATTCGGAAAACATTCAACAAAATTGATAAATGAAAAATTTGGATTCTTTGAAACATGAATGAAAAATTTAAGATCATCCTTTAACTACATAAAGGATTCTACAAAAGGCTTCATAGAATTTCATAAAGCTACCGATTACATCCTTTGCAGCCAGACAGACGTTGGTACCTGGGGAACTCCATCTCTCGTTCGAAGCCGACCAAATATGTGTGTGAGTGTCTGTGTTTGTTGTTTGTTTGTGTGTGTGTGTGTGTGTATGTGCGTGTGTATGAAAGCAGGATTAATAATCATCTGGCATTATAGCACGAATGGTCACTAAGGCCAATTGGAGTATGAGCAATTAGGAATTAGTAACTTTAAAAAATGAAAAAGAAAAAATAGATAAACCTAATTAAAAAACATTTAAGATTATATATACTTTTAGAAAATAAAAAGGGGGTCAGATTTCAATAGGAACTTAAAGATGCCACTGGCATCATACACAAGTATAGGGGAGAGTATATTTCACATCCACATGAAAATGTAAATAAAATAAGGGCTTTATACAGTCTTAGGAGAGTCCTACGATCTACTCCCCAAGATGTACGAGTCGAAACTTTTAAAACCTCTAAATATTTAACTTTCAACTTTATGAAATGCGAGTCAACTTTCTGGCAAAAAGTAGATACAGAAATTGCGTTTGTTCAACTCGGGCGAGTATATATATATATATATATATATATATATATATATATATATATATATATATATATATATATATATATATATATATATATGTATATATATATATATATATATATATATATGTATATATATATACATACATATATATATATATATATATATATATATATATATAGATATATATATATATATATATATATATATATATGTATATATATATATATGTATATATATGTATATATACATATATATATATATATATATATATATATATATATATATATATATATATGATAACTGTGTTAGGGGTAGAAAACTTGGAGCCATTCAAATCTGTCCCTCTGGCAATTCTATTTATTGTGAGTTGAACCTTTCTTCCAACTGTTTCCATTCTTGCTCCTGAAAATGAAACAGAAAGGTCACCCCCAAAGAGTATGTGGAGAACGCCATCTAGAAGCAGGGAAGATATCCCAACTATTGCTAGCTCAAATAAAGTAACGCCCTGACATGAAAGAACAAACATTTTAAAAAGTCATGAATGAACGATGATAACTCACCTCTCGGACCAAAGTCATGGACAGTTTTAAGGATATCATGCCTCCACTTGGTATCATATCCTTTTTCCAGATCAAAGATTACTGTCACATGCTATGCCTTGGAAGCAAATGACTCACAAACAGATGAATCTAAATGAACAAGTACATTTATTGGAGAATTTATTTTTTGAAACCTACACTGCACTGGTGATATAAAATACCTTTCTTTTTTAGTATCAATATATGCCCTGCATTGACCATCTTTCCAGGATTTTACATTAACAATATGTCAATGCAATTGGTCGTTAGTTTACAGCTAAAACTTTGTCCTGGCCAGTTCCCAAACTGTTGGGAACCATATTCTGTGATAATAATTAGGATAAAAAGTTTAGTGTCATTACACGCATGTTTTATTATTGCATAAGGAATTTTGTGTGTCCCTGATAATAGGGCAGAGTCAAATTCTCTCTGTAAGTGAGAGATTGTATGTCTTCTTTATTTGATGTAAAGTTGGAAGTCTTTCGTTCTTCTCTACAACAATAAAGATAGCCTTGAGAGTCTTCTTACCTTATGGATACTCTCAAAAGGATCAGCTAGTGAATTACTCACTAGTAAAATATTAATCATTACTTTTTAAAGCAGGTGAAGAATTTAAAGTATATTTTCCAGCAATTCTATGAGCTTTCCTCTAAACAGCAGAAGGTGAGGTTCTTTTATTCCCTCAAGAAACAAAAGATGACTATGACTTTTGACGACTACTTTAATTGCTCGTCGAAATTGTGCTTTGCATTGCTTGTAGGTTATAATATTCTGTTTAGTGCAATTTCTGCGTGACCTTGTTAATGCAATTGTTGCAGAAATATTTAACACCGCTTCAGGTGACCACCAAGAGACTGCATTTGTAGGGAACAAGCCTGTCATTTTTTTTTTTTTTAATGGAATGAACCTCAGCTGGGTGAAAAGTTCCATTGAGTAAATCTATGGTATCATCAGCAATTTGGAACTCAACTGCATTACCATCTAATTCACTCAGTTCTTTAGATTTATGCCAGTTGGCTCTATCCAAGCACCACCGAAGGGATCTCTATTCAGGTGGACCAATGTCATTTATAATTACTCTTGATGCATAATCGCTTGTATACCAGTCATCCAATCTTCTTCAGTGAAAGTCTGCTAGACAGTTAAAGCTTGATATTGAAAAAAGCGTCTGTGTGGATATGGAATTGAGTGGGCATACTTGTATTTAGAACTTCATTTTCTATTAGTGATGGTAGTAGATTGTCACTTGAGTTTTCTAAGACATCTCCCCATAATGGAGGTCTGTTGTTCATATCTCCCAGAAAAAGTAATGTTTAAGGGAGTTGGTTTATCACCTCGGCCACATCACCGTAGGAGTTACTCTCATTAGGAGGCAAGTAAAGAGAACATATGGTATAATTCCTATTAAGATCTATTTGAACTGCTGCTGCTTGTAGAGTAGTACGTAGATTGAAATATGTTTGGGGGGAATGTAGTGGCAAACATACATGAAACTTCTACCATAAATTATTCCCGAGGTTTGCATGATATTCTTATTCAACTCTTTCCACTTCCTCTCCTTGAAAAATCATGGAAAATAAAATGATTTTCAGCAATCTATTCTGTTCACTTGACTAGATCATTTTAAAACCAGTTTTTCTATTCTTCCACTCCTGCAAACCTCTTCACATTTTTACATAATTCTATATTTGTCATCCAACCAGTTCTGATTGCAAATATACCATGAAACCCGTTTATATATATATATATATTTTTTTTCATTCACATTCAGTAACTACGTTTCACAACTATAAAGGAGTGTTGACTCAAAAATACAGTGTACATGGACAATCCTCACCTCTTTCAGACTTTTGTACAAACATGCAACCTGTCTTCCTTCTTTAATTCACCAAATTTACTCAAAAAGTCATATGCAAATCTATGGTTTCCCTATTCCAACATTCGAATAAACATTGATATTTATGATTTTATTGCTTTACTTCTTCCTAAAACTCTGAAACTATTTTAATAGTTTCTGCAATTTCTATTCACTATCCTTATTCATCATTGTATAATGTGTAAGCACCAAACATTCCCCATTACATTTATGACTCATTCTCTTATCCAACAGATTCTTATTTTTATTGAGTTCTTGAACATGCAAAAGATATTGAACTTCCTTGGAGAAATGATATATCCCTATTTCAGACCCTATTTTACATCATGCCCAAGAACACTTCGTTCCAATATTAAAACTTTTAATCTAAAATATTTTATACCCTCCATATTTCTTATATCTATTCGTCATAAGCTCTTTGTAGGTCCATATACAGTATGCCACAAAAAGGTTTTTATCGTTACTTCAAACCTTTCACATAACTGCTTGAAAAATTATCCACTAAATCTTCTCCTTTCCAAAACCCACATTTCTCTTCCCATATGAGTCCTTGTATCGTCTGTCTTACTTACTAATCAAAATCTTTCTATACATTATCTCTAGTAAATTAAGTACAGTAATACTGGAAAACCTTGCAGCCTATACTGTCATCTTCACCTTTATACTTTAGAAGAAAGTTTCCGCCTGATTAATTCTATGGAACTTATTCCGAACCCAGATGTGCTTACAAACCCTAATCAGCTCCCCAATCATATTATTATCACCGTACCACAGCATCTCCCTCTAGATAGTCCTCCAATCATCCTGAAGAGTAGGTTACGTGTCTTCACTGTATGAATATAGTACCCTCCAGTTTGTCTCTTTCAAAGGCCCTGCTTATGTATTTATGCCAGGATTTTTCGGTCTACAGCTTGAATTAGTGTTTGCATAAACGTTTTTTCAAGCGTTGACTCGATCGGTGAAAAGAGTAAAAGTCATAGCTGTTGAAATGAAAACGATAATGAGAGGAAGCAGAACCTCCATTCATGATCCTGTAAAGGTTAATTAACTGAATAACAATCCTTTTTACAATAGTTCAAAGAAATTGCAATGCGATTTTTTTTATTCAAGAAATATTTTTCATCTCTCTCTCTCTCTCTCTCTCTCTCTCTCTCTCTCTCTCTCTCTCTCTCTCGCTCTTTCTCTCTCTCTCTCTCTCTCTCTCTCTCTCTCTCTCTCTCTCTCTCTCTCTCTCAGCTAAGGAGGGAAAGCAATAAATTAATCTGGTAAACAACAATACATAAAAAATCTGGGGAATAAAAAGTCTTTGTATGAAAAGTGTAAGAACAACGGCAATGAACCATGAGAGCATAATCAAAGTCAATATGTCCATTTGAGGAATGCTGGGAACTTGTTTAAATAGAATTATCAATATGGCCTTTGTTTGAAGTGATTGGATGCCCTTTAGAAAGTCTAGCTATGGGATGTCTTGATGACTGCAAGACATTCATTTTGCCTGTCTTGATTACTGACCTGGCGAGTTGATTGGTAGTGGATGGGATTTCCCATTGCTATGTTTGTCTTAGTTCCTTACTTGGATACATGCTATGAGTTTAGACATAAACACATGGTCACAAATTACTTTTCGACCTATCGAGGTATTCCAAAGAGTTGGTTTTGCAACCTTAGTATTATTTTCTTTCTTTTTCTTCCATCCCTGACTATTATTATTACTATTACTGTCGTCGTTGATGTAGTGTTTGTTGTGTGTAATTCTTACACTAGTGTTTCTTATCAGGAAAACATGAGTGTAGCCTTTTCTGGAGAATTTTAGAATATATTTGCTCACTGATAGAAACGCAAGGGAAAATAAAGTTTCCTCCTACAAAATTTTAGAGTTGTTTTGTACGTACGGATATAAGATGAAAAAGAAGTAGAAGAAGCGAATGACACCACGAGATTCAATGTTGTACTTTATGGGAGTAGAATAAAGATATCCTTCATTTTTGGTAAAGTTGACATTTTGTAATCTGATTTGAGGAATTTTAGAGATACAAACTATTCCCCTCCTCGGTTTTTGGTAGTGACCAATCACTATATATTACCTACATTTCATATAAATCCCGCGAGTAAATACACTCTTAAGAGTGTTTATGCTCTGAAAACTCGAGAGAGAGAGAGAGAGAGAGAGAGAGAGAGAGAGAGAGAGAGAGAGAGAGATTTTGAATACACTATAAAGATTATGATTGATTATGTCCTGCTCACTTACTTATAAATTATGATTGCATAAAATTATATGGGCTGTTGTCTCTCAGTGGTTCGGGAATTCGAGCCCAGCTCACAAACTGATAGCTTTTTATTAGTTTTCTTAACCTTGGCGTCCTTGTAAGCTAGGGATGTGCCATTTTGAGAGCTGTTGCCTGTTCCTCCCTTATATTTAGTCTAGTAGCAGACTATATTACTTCTATAGTGAACCAGGAAATGTTCAAAGATGCAAGGTTTTTTTAGATAATATGTGTTCATATCTGTATTTGGATAATTTTTAGCTTTGTTGGCACTGCACTAACTTTGGGGAAAAAGTTTTATGAGCTAAATATCATGATTAGTGTTATTTATAGCTAATGCATCTAATTAGATTGTAACTTTTTTCTAAGTGTCCTAAGTGTCCTAGAAATGCCACTTTTCAATACAAGTTTAATACGGGAAATTCATTTCTGATGTAATGTTTTGTGATTAAAAGTCAAGGTCATTGTTTAATTTCAGGGTCAAGGTCATTTATAGCTAATGTCATGTTGGAAATAGGACTAAGGTAGCCCTATGGTGATTATTGTCAGAAAAATTATACATTTATGATTAAAACAAAATACAATTAGAATTCTTTTAAACAAAGGACATTGAATTTCTAGATGTCTCCTTTCTTAAACTGACTTTTAGCACTTTTCCACAAACAATTTACAGAATGTTAGAAAAGTTAGATTTTCCTATTGGATTTACACAGATGCTATAAAAACTTTCGACATGCTTTTCAGATGATAATGTGGTATAACTAAGTTTTCAAATACATTATACACTTGTGAAATGAAATTACATCAAAGATCTAGAAGCAAACATGGATGAAGGGTCACATTTCAAAGGTGAAACTAGTGAGTAAATTCTGTAGATCTGTTGCAAAATGGAACACAGTAAGAAGTAAGAACAAATTCTAACCATTTAAAGAAAGAGATAGTACGTTTTTGATAATTCAAATTAAAACAGCAAGATAGAAAAAATCAGTATATATTCTGAAAATCTATAATGTTAGATTTATTAAATCTGTAAATGTAAAACCAGAAATGGCCTATTTGGAAATTAATGGCCTATTTGGAGTGAGGCAGTATCAGCCTCATAGTCCTGATGTTGTAATCATTAAAGCCCAAAAAATTGCTGTATCGTGTGGTGTGGCCTGTGGAGGAAGTGTTGGGTTCTTGCCACAGTCAATGAAAGAAAGGCTTGCATTATGTTCTGCCCCAGAGAAAATCCTTACATTTCATCATTATGCGGAATTATCAATAAAGGTCCATGAGAGGAAGTGTTAAGCTGGTGTTGGTGCAACCACATTGAATCTTGACAGAAAAAGCCGTCTGCCAAGTCGTGAGGCCCTTTTGAAAAACAAGGTCAACAAATGTAACCTATCACGTCTCCTTAGCACATTCGACCTGGGATATGGGACGTCAGTTGAAAGTAAAGATGATGGCGTCTTTCTGCAAGAAGAAACTTCTGTTTTGAAGACACTAAAGACAGGAATCTTGTCCGGGACTTTTTGACGTGCTAGGCTTAGAAGACGCAACCGAGGCAGATCTCATGGCAGTTGGACAGCAACTATACTCTATTCTCGCAAGAGCAGAAAACCATTGTGC
>NC_090726.1:94426422-94428922 GCF_036898095.1 Palaemon carinicauda
GAGCTAAGGATGGGTGGTTTGGGGGAACCTATAGATCTATCTGCTGAGTCATCAGCAGCGATTGCCTGGCCTTCCTTGGTCCTAGCTTGGGTGGAGAGGGGGTTTGGGCGTTGGTCATATGCTTTATAAGGCAATGTCACTGTCCCTTGCATCTGCCATTCATGAATGGCCTTTCAAGGGATTTAGAAAAAGTCGAACTGATGGATGCATATTTCACAACCGTATTCACTAGGGAAGAATTAATGACCTGCCCCGAACTAGCCATCAAATATGAAGGGCCACAACCACTAAACCGAATCACTGTTACAATGGAAGATGTCAAAAAGAAAATAAAGGGATTCATTAAGTCTAAGGTACCATGTCCAGATGATATTCATCCAAGAAAAATTATAGAACTAGAAGAAGAGCTGCACACTTTTACAAAATGTTTGGAAAGACAGCTAATGAAAGAAAGGTACCATAAGGATAGTAGATTCCATAGTAGAACATATAGAGAAAAAAATTCTTCTGATAGACAGCCAACATGGTTTTATACAAAAGAGATCCTGTGTGACAAATCTTTTGGAATTTTTCCTCAACATGTTCAGCATATATGGCAAAAGCAGGTCAAAGTATGATTGTAGGTAGTTCAAGGACAGTGCATCCTCAATATCCGGATCTTAGCATGCTAGTGTTTCTTTAACTCTGTACGACTCTTAAAATTCTAGGTGTGATTCTCGGCATCAAATTTACTTTTGAGAAACACCTAAGGTATGCGTCTCTTTCAATTGCGCAAAATTGCCTTATTGAGAAAGTCTTTTAATATTTTCGGTGATGAATCTATTCCGAAGAAATGTTTTAATTCTTTCATTCTACCTTGTTTCTAGTATTGATTTCCTGTCTGGTTTTCAGATGTTGATTCTCATCTTTATTTGTTGGCAGGAACTTACGGTCTATTGAATTTCTTATTCCTGATCTAGATAATCTCTGGCACCCCAGTTGTTCCAATAGTACGTTGTGTATGTTGCATAAGATTTTTCATTATTCTGATCATCCTTTGCATTAATATCTTCCTGGACAGTTACACCCTGTTCGTAATTCTAGGCATGCATTAATTCTAATAGTCAGGCCTTCTCTATCAAGAGGCTCAATACTACACAGTATTCTAAATGTTTTATTCAAGCTGTGACCAAGTTTTGGAATTATCTTCCTAATCGGGTAGTTGAATCGGTAGAACTTCAAAAGTTCAAACTTGCAGGAATGTTTTTATGTTGAGCAGGCTGACAGGAGCCTTTTTATAGTTTATATATGAAATATATGTTTTCATGTTCTTTCTGTTTTTAAAATATTTTATTATAATTGTTCATTATTTCTCATAACGTTTATTTATTTCCTAATTTCCTTTCCTCACTGGGCTATTTTCCCTGTTGGAGTCCATGGATTTATCTCATCTTGCTTTTCCAACTAGGGTTGTAGTTTAGCTAATAATAATAATAATAATAATAATAATAATAATAATAATAATAATAATAAGAGACATCATACCCAAGACTTTCAAAAGGATTTTAACAAAGCACTCATAGAAAATTAATGGTTAAAATCATAGCACTAGGCATCATTGATGAGTCAGAGGAATGGATTGACGTTTGGATGACAAACAGAAAACAGAGAGTTATGATTAATGGAGAAGCCTCAGACTGGGTATCGGTTACAAGCGGAGTCCCTCTAGTAAACGTCCTTGGCTCATTACTATTTCTGATCTACATTTAGGAATAACTAGTAGAATAGCCAAATTTCTCGACGATACTAAGCTAGGCATAAACGCTTCGAACTCAGAAGACGTATAAGCCGTTAGAGAGGATCTATTTAAGTTGAGAAAATGGTCCTAAAATTGCAAATGCCTTTCAATTGTAGGGAATGCAAAGTTATGCAAAAAGGTTATAGTGATCCTAAAACAGATTACTCACTTATAGGTAGTGAAATAAGAAGTATGGACCAGGAAAAAGATCATGGTATTGTTATAAGCAACGATTTAAAGTTCACTTTGATAAAGGGAAAAGTTGAAAAGAAAGCACTGAAACTAATATGTTACATAAAGAGAGAATTCAAATACAGAAACAAAGACATTGTACTGCAGCCTGTATACATCACTAGTAAGATCACATCTAGAATACGAAGTCCATTTCTGGGCTCCAAGTATTTAGAATGTCATGGATAGACTGGAAGCACTACAACTAGTTCCAACACTAAGACCATTTGGATATAGACGGGAAAGGGAACGTTTGAAATTACTTGGTCTACAAATTCAGGGTACAGCTAATAGAGACATTTAAAATTCGTATAGGAATAACAAATGTAGACTACAACAATATTTTCACATTTAGCACAATTCAGTCCAAAGGTAACGAATACATTCTAGAATTAAAAAGATACATCACCAGTCAGTATGGTATTTTCTGTACTTACAAAATAGTAAATACAAGGAACAGACTTCCAGTGGATGTTGTGAAAATTAACAGGA
>NC_090726.1:94433922-94441422 GCF_036898095.1 Palaemon carinicauda
TGTTTACTTTCTTTTACCAGGTTTAGAAAATTTGATTGTTTCTAAAGACTTAACTGCTCTTCCATACATTATGGTATTAATTTTACCTGATTTATGTATTCTATAATGACTTTTGGCTTCAGTTCTTCCCTCGCCTCCCGCATCATTAACCCTAGTTTTCATTTGGGAAAGTTTTTGGCTTCCTCGCATATAATACCAGCATGATTTAAGAGAGTATATTTGAATAATCAAGCACTGACATTTGAGTGACTTTATTGTGGATTCTTTTTTTCCTGTCTAATTGTTGGAGTCTTTAAAGGTTTACTTTTCTTTGTCTTGAAAGAGGTTGATGTTATTTAATACGTATTTATAACCATTGTCATTTCATTGGAACCCCAGTATTTTAATTTTTCTTAAAAGGAATGTTTACATTATATATATATATATATATATATATATATATATATATATATATATATTATATATATATATATGTATATATATATATATATATATATATATATATTATATATATTATATATATTATATATTCCGGCTATGACCAATTTGTGGAATGATCTTCCTAATCAAGCAATTGAATAAGTGGAACATTAAAAGTTTAAACTTGCAGCAAATGTTTTTATGTTGAATTGACTGACATAAGTTTTTCTTATACGTTATATATGGAATATCTGTTTTAATGTTGTTATTGTTCTCAAAATATTTTGTTTTATTTGTTCATTACTGCTTACATCGTTTATTTATTTCCTTATTTCCTTTCCTCACTGGGCTATTTTCCCTGTTGGAGCCCTTGGGGTTGTAGCATCTTGCTTTTCCATAAAGGGTAGTAGCTTAACTAATAATAATAATAATAATAATAATAATAATAATAAAAAGAAGAGGAATAATAATAATAATAATAATAATGATAATAATAATAATAATAATAATAATAATAAAAATAATAATAATAATAATAATAATACAGTATATAATAAGCCAGGATTTCTTTTGAAAACTGAAAGAAGCTAAAACTTGATTTGATTTATCTATATTTTAACTATTTTCTGAGTTTTTTATTCTCTGTATCTCTCTTTTATTTTTATACCAGTGTTATGTTACAGTTGGAGGACCAAAGTGGTCTATTGTTTGATATCATTAGTAAAGGCTATATTTTTTAAGTGTTGAGAGATTTATTCATTAAAAGAAAGAGAATTATCGAGACATAGGTATTCAGATTCTCTTAAAAATATAAATAAATCAAAGAAAAAAAAAAACATTATTTTAACAAAGATAACATGGAAAACCCATAGGCAAAGTCTTGCATGATGGACCAACACACAAATGTTCCTGAATCTATCACCTGCCAAATGAAAGAAAAAGTCTTACGAGCGTTATTCAAAATAGAAGACAAAATTAGAACCAAAAATTGATTCATGGGAAAATGCATAGCACTGCTGAGTGGAGTGCTACAGTGAAGGATACTTTTCAATGCTCTTTGTAATTTATTCAGCAGAAACGCCAGGAAGACATCAGCGTCTTAGGAAGTGTGATTTCCAGTACCACATTTGAAAATAAGGAAAACTGAGAGAGAGAGAGAGAGAGAGAGAGAGAGAGAGAGAGAGAGAGAGAGAGAGAGAGAGAAGCCTATGTCAGATGCTCGATTCATTTAAAGCAGTAGGGGTGAGAGAGTAAATACCAATTCACTTACGAGAAATTTTTATTTCCTTATGGAAATGAATAGTATTATAGAGGTTATAGAAGTACTCGAGACGAAATTTCCCTTCTACTTGTCCCTTCCCTTCTTTTAGTAGGATAAACAATGCCTAAGATCCATTTTATCATTTTTTTGTTTTTGTAACCATCTCTCAACAATATTTGCAGCTGAAGTAAAACCAATGAAGCGTGCTTGTCAACACACATCTTTGGTTAATAAGAATTTGTCCGTATATGTCTTGCGAAAATGGAAAGAAATGACATTTGTTGAAACGTCGGTCATTTACCAACGAGTATCCTTTTCGCAAACTCAGGTCTGTCTAAATCAAAGACCAGTTGGCAGATATAGGGAGAGTGTAAACATCAGTGG
This sequence comes from Palaemon carinicauda, assembly GCF_036898095.1. NCBI lineage: Eukaryota > Metazoa > Arthropoda > Malacostraca > Decapoda > Palaemonidae > Palaemon > Palaemon carinicauda. The sequence goes on from NC_090726.1 coordinate 94,435,988, forward strand.
GAATCTCGTGATTTGTTCAGGTTGGAAGTGTGCCGTTGGGTGGAAATGGGTATAAATGTCTTTTCTCCCTTTCCTACTGCATTTTATATTTAAAAGTTTGTCGAATCTTTACAGATTTTATTGCCCTTCTTTGTTATTTTTGTATCGGTATTATCTTCTTATATGATTCGCTTGGTGGCAATAGAAATTTAGTAGTTATCGAATACGGTATTTTTCCTACTAAAAATACTAATTTTACTAATTCATAGCTAGTGTTATTCATATCAAACGTAGTTGAGAAAAAACCATATAGTGAAACTTCTTTACAGGAAAAATACTAATTTTCTGTTGTTAATGATGATGATCGCAAGGCTGCTTCGGGAGAATATGAAATAAAAGATAAGATCTTCTTTAAAACATGAGGAAATAAGAATTATTACGGATTGAAACTGCCCCATGTTATTCACATCATGTTATTTATTTCTGCTACATCCTTTTTAATCAAAATTATAACTTCTTTTTCATGGCATAGTATGTTTTATCTATTCAAACCCTAATTCAAAGTGTAAATGCAGCAGTGGCTTTTGTGATGTTTTATTGAAGGGATTCTTGGAAAATGTGGTAAATTCACTGTCGCTAGGGTCATTTGTCGCATACTATTCATTACATATCTGACAAGTGTTTACACTACAGTAACTGACAACTTCACGAGGCGATACATCACGTCCTCTGACATTGATGCAATATCTCTCACACTGTCACTAGGCCATATAGAAGACATACTAAGTGAGGTTATTTATGGCAATGGTTAAGCGCGTTTGTACTTGCATTTACCAAAAGATAAAAAAAAAAACGTATTTTCAAAATAAAAAAAAGTCAAATGTTTCATATTTCCAACATCAAATGTTTTTTTTTATCATCAGATCTCTTTCTGATGTTTTCTCTTAAATGTTATTCATTTTACGAACAGCAATACTCTCTCTCTCTCTCTCTCTCTCTCTCTCTCTCTCTCTCTCTCTCTCTCTATATATATATATGTATATATATATACATACATACATACATATATATATATATATATATATATATTATATATTATATATATTTATATATACCTATATATATACATATGTGTGTGTGTGTGTCTGTGTGTGTATGTGTGTGTGTTTGCGTATATATATATATATATATATATATAAATAATATTAGAGAGAGAGAGAGAGAGAGAGAGAGAGAGAGAGAGAGAGAGAGAGAAGAGAGAGTAGTGGTGTTAAATTGTGGTGATTGCTTCTTTTGACGTAAATTCCTATTGTTTTGGCATAGCCGTAAGTGCGAACAGCGACCTACTGTACCTATATATATACATATGTGTGTGTGTGTGTCTGTGTGTGTATGTGTGTGTGTTTGCGTATATATATATATATATATATATATATAATATATATATATAGAGAGAGAGAGAGAGAGAGAGAGAGAGAGAGAGAGAGAGAGAGAGAGAGAGAGAGTAGTGGTGTTAAATTGTGGTGATTGCTTCTTTTGACGTAAATTCCTATTGTTTTGGCATAGCCGTAAGTGCGAACAGCGACCTACTGTACCTTGGTGTGATGAACTCAAGTGGGACAAGGGCGACTGTACAGTAGTTGGTCAAAACCTGGTACATGAGTAGACTTTCCAAGCATCCCTCCAGTGTATCTTTCCTTCGATTGGAAAATGATAACGGCCGTCTCGAAAAAAGTGCGGACTACGGGAAGTCGTTTTAGCGCAAACCCTATCCAGTTCGAGATCGTTACTCAAAATGCCTTACTACAGTATTAGTAAATGTAATCTTCATTGAACAATCTCCTTTAACGTCAAAATATGACGATTTTAGATTTTCTCCGAGGTTGATCTTGCAACCATAAGGTGAACAACTTTAAGAGTTGAATTTCAATGGGATTGTGGTCACTTACTTTTTTTTTTTTAATTTCTTTACTCTGAAAAATAATGTTTCTATGCTAAAATTTACTGATGTTTTAATTTACCTAAATTATTTATACGAAGAAGGAATGAATATATGTGATAATATTTTTCTTTAATTCTTACCGAAAAGAAATGAATAAATGAATAAATATTGATATTTTTTATATTGGACGTTATCACTAATGTATGTAAGCGCTCTATGATTCATCACACTGAAACTATTTCATCTCTAAAAATCGCTCAAATATTGATGGCTGAAATATGTCTATGCATCACTATCTATATAGACGTATGTACATGTTTGCTTAAAATAATGTATGTAATTGATAAGAAGATAGACAAATGAAGGAAAGTTGTGCCTGGTTAAAGAGTTTGTATACCTTATGAAACAATGAATATGAAAGATTTAATCTCTCTCTCTCTCTCTCTCTCTCTCTCTCTCTCTCTCTCTCTCTCTCTCTCTCTCTCTCTCTCTCTCAGTGTGTTACCAATTAACATACCTATAATATAAATGGCCCAATTCATCTAATATACAACAATTCATGAAAATACCCTATTCCCATTATGAGCCTGTACTGATGAAAAGATCGAATCCTTATCATAGGCCTATACTGATATAATCTCTATTCATACAATAGCCATATAAAGATAAATACAAATGTTTAATTTCTATAGTAATCCAATAATTATATGAATAATTCATGTAAGCAATTAGTGACGGATTACCTGGACTACAACTTGAATTCCCCTCTGCCTATTTATCGCTGGAGCATTGGTGAGGGGCAATCTACGGACCATGGTAATGACCAGCTAATCCCACGTAGGATTTGCGTGGTGAGGCGTCCACATCATGGAAGATTCTTGACACTTCCCCTTTCCCTCTCTTGTTATATTCATCGTAATTCAGTGAAATTTCTCACCTCGAAACATAAGCCTTGTGTAAATTGGCAATCGACTCTCAGAGAGAAGGAAGTGTGCTTTGACCGATTACTCATCTTGATAAAAGGGACACTCAGAGTGTTTATCTTAATTAGTTAGTTTTCCATTTAACGCTATGTATGGCATCATGAAGACCAGTGTAAAATACGGAAGAAATGTAATACTTTTCTTTATTGGAACGAATATTTCGTGATATCAATGACACTATAATCTAGTATGGTCTTACACACACACACACACATACGCACACACACACACACACACACGCACACACACACACACACACACATATATATATATATATATATATATATATATATATATATATGTATGTATGTATATTTAGGTAATAGGATAAATTCATATTGGGAGTTATAAAAGTTTTGAAGATAGATAGGGCCCCCCACCAGAGTCAATATAAACTGCCGTACATCGATTCTCTACTTCTACCAAACGATAGGTGTAGGTTTCATAATGTTCCGTTACAGTTCGTACATTTATCCAATTCTTCTGCCACTTTTATATATTATATTGCTTATAGGACTATCAACCTTATTCTAATTGCAAATTCTGATTTCTAGGTAATTATGAAACAAGAGAAAAATGGCATTCGTTGAGAGAAATTTAATGACAACCATTTCAAAACTTCCAATAGCGCTTGTAAATATTTATTTATAGATACGGTGATAAAATTTCAACAAATACGCACTCTAACACACACACGAATGTGTATATATATATATATATATATATATATATATATATATGTATATAACTAGTAACATTTTCTATTCTGGCAAGCTTAAGTTTAAGGATGAAGAGGACAGCAAGAAGACTTCGGATCATCTTACATATTTATTCTACACCAACGTTTCAGGAATCCATTCCCATCATCAGGGCTACATAAAACATGAAATTATGTTTACATTAGAAATTAATCATACATTTTTGCTTAAAATTGCTTTGGTATAAAAAATATTAAAAAACGGTTAAAAGAATCAAAATACAGAAACCTAGACGGTATATAAAAACATGTGGCTAACAGAGGTCCTTTACAATTATAATGATAAAAACACTTGTGATCAAAATGGAATAAAAAATATACATATATGTAAATGAATGGTCAAACTTACTGTCAAGAGATGTGGCTGAAAACTATAGGAATATTTGAGAAAATTCTTGAAGAAAATGCTTTAACTACGAACAAAAAATAGATCAACAAGGGATGATAGGTAATGGCAGTTAGGCAATATGTAATGGTGTGGAGGTGGTTTGATTATTTAAGGAAGGGGACAGTTTCTTTATATAAAGAGATTCCAAGAGAAGGAGCGAAAGGCAATCGGATGTTTGGGAAAGAATTTCGAAATGGTTGTATTGGATATGAGTTTTACATGTGTTTGAGTGATTTCTTATAGAGGAAAATTCTTGGGATTTTAATATGGAACCAGTGCGATGACTGACCCCCCTATGGGAATCGATGCGGACCTTCAGTAATCGTCGGGTAGACCCGATATAATTTCCAAAATTACATTTTGGACAAGTATACTTGTAAACAACGAAGGACCGCATCAACTCCGGGAGGGTGTCTTTGAACCTGAAAAGTTTGCCAATATTTAAAGGGTTTTTAATATAAACTTAAAATTCACATATGGGTACAGAGTGCTGAGGGCTGTGGTGAGTTCGTTTCTGAAAAGAGCATTTTTAACATAAGGCAATGATACATACATTAGTTTTTTGGGAACTTCAGGACATTTATATTTAGGCTGAAAAATACCATTAAGAAATTTATTAACAATTTTGTCATAGAGGTGTGAAGGATAACAATTGTATGTAAAATAGGTTTTTAAAAATGAAATTTCTTTATGAAAGTTATGCCAGTCCGAACATAAGGAATATGCTCTAAATAAAAGGGTTTGAATAGAGTTAATCTTGAATGATTTCGAACAACTGCTAAAAAAATTAAGACCCAAACCAGTGTATGTCTCTTTTCTAAAAATACCTGTAAGAAATCCTCTATTTGAACGTGAAATGTTCATGTCAAGGAATGGCAACTGGTTATCTTTTTCTATTTCCATGGTAAACTTAATGTTTGGGTGAATTCTATTTACATATTCTAAAAACTTGTCAGCATGGGATTTTTCTCTAAATAGCAAAAAAGTGTCGTCAACGTATCTCTTATAGAAACTAGGACGAAATGCTTCCGGACATTGTCCAAGGTATATTTCCTCCAAGTGGCACATGAATATATTGGCAAATGTAGGACCCAAGGCCGACCCCATTGCCATCCCATCAACCTGTTTGAATAATTTGGTATTAAAAACAAAATGAAGATCTATTACTGAAAGTTCAAGGAGTTTTCTGAAACTGTTTGAATCAAAGCCGTTGAATAGGGTATTTTCAGTAGGAAAAAGCTTGTTGAGTATAATTTGTATTGTTTCATAAAGGGGCACGTTAGTAAACAATGATTCTACATCCAAGCTAACCATAACTGAGTTACTATCTTGTTCAAGTATTTCGGGAATGAACTTGGCGGAGTTTTGAAGAGTAAATTGATTATT
>NC_090726.1:94446422-94471422 GCF_036898095.1 Palaemon carinicauda
TTATTATATCGATGTTGTTAGAATAATTTGTTTATATTGCCCCGTCATAGAAAGAGGGAGTAAGAGAGTCTTCTTTTCGAAAAGCGAGTGCCCATCTCGGAAACGGATTATTTAATCCAGGAATTATGACCATCACTCTCACATTAGTGCTTAGCTTTCTGATGTTCTTATGGCTAGTTTTTCTATTCCTACTGGTTCAGCGTCTGGTGGCTGGAAACCCCACTCCAACCCCCCCCCCCCCTCTCTCTCTCTCTCTCTCTCTCTCTCTCTCTCTCTCTCTCTCTCTCTCTCTCTCTCTCTCTCTCGTAGGAACACGCACGTGCTAACAAAGGAAATCGAATAAGGAGAAAAATTTCCATTGAATTAATCTTCAAACAGCCTATTCCTGAAGCAGCTAATAAGGCTTGCCTTCTTCAAAGATGTTTTTGAAAATATTTTTATGAAAAAATGAACAATGGCTCCCAGTTTTTCCTTTATTTATTGCCTACATTCGCCCGCTTGAAAGAAAAAACAAATTCTTTTTGTCAGGGAAGAAGGGGCGAGCTGCTGGGGTAGCCGGGATATGGCGGGATGGCAGAGAGAGAGAGAGAGAGAGAGAGAGAGAGAGAGAGAGAGAGAGAGATCCTTTGTCTTATGGTAGTTATTCAAGTCCCCAGCTCACCAGCGAAAATCTTTTAAAGACATCTTTTTCAGATACATTAAAGTTTTGTAACAATCGGACGAGGGAGTCGCTTAAAAAAAACAAGCAAACTAACGTAAGGAAAGCGTCTAAGGAATGCGAAATGGAGTGGCTGATTGACATTTCTGAGTCATTAATAGAAGGTATCAAAGAACGAAGGAGGAGAGACAAGATAAAGGAAGAGAGAGAGAGAGAGAGAGAGAGAGAGAGAGAGAGAGAGAGAGAGAGAGAGAGAGAGAGAGAGGGGGGGAGAATCGTCATTATTCTTTATTGAGTATTGCAATAATGATTTCAGTCCTTTAGGTCCTTCCTGTATTTCTGTCATTATGAAAACAGCGAACTTATCATTCAAAACGATGCTATTTTTTTCAAATCTGAATTTATAGTTATAATTAGATTGCGGATTAGTATATGACGGGAATACACTGAAGAGAAACACAAATGACATAATTTTTAGTCATGTTCAGCTGATTTCGTAGATTAACTCATTAGTATTATGCTTATAAACTGAATAATCCCTGGACTGTTAAAGTCGAAATGTTATCTAAACCTATTTTCTATGAAAGGCCTGTATCGATCTGTTTGAATTTTTGTGAACTTTCCCTGACTGTTGTTATAGAAGCTAGTTTTCCGTTGAAATAAAGTTAGCTGCATTTACGTTGTCTCTCAATTACCAACTAACTAACGATACACACATTGGTCACCAGCAGAGTGTCCACTCCCTCCTGCCTGCCCCTCACTGCTGAATTTATTTCATCAGATAGCAAGTTTATATACAACAGATGGAGGCCAAGAAGGTTACAAAAACTCAAATAAATAATTTCATGAACAGACAGGCTTAAACAAGCTGTGTTAACATCGAGGTGTAGAGTGAGATATACAATAAAACGAAAATACCTAACAGCGTACGAGCGTGTTGTGAAACACATGCAGTACATGGTACCACCCATGAAAAAACATACATGTGAAATTGGGCACCATGTTTTGTTCATAATAGGCATACTGTAGGCGATTTATCTTGCAGGAAATACGCAGGTTTTAGACGAACAATCTAGACCCAGTCTTCTTTGCCACGAATGTTGAGTATGGAAGCCTTCTGATTGTGATGGATCACAAGGAAAGGGTCCATTTAAGAGGGTGTTAGCAGTGGCTTGCTAGTGATGTTGCTCAGATAAACGTGCATTGCAGAGTACAAATCTGTTGGTACATATTGCTTAGCTGGGGTAGTAACTCTGGCGGCATGGAGTAAATTTTCCCACGATGTAATGTAGGCCTTCGAGATTGTCATAGGAGGTTGCAGAAGTAAAAAATTTGGCAGGAATGACCAACGGGATTGTCATATACCATTTCAGCTGCCAAGACATCCAGGACGTCTTTAGGAGTGGTCCTTAGTCCCAGGAGGACCCATGGAAGCTGGGTAAACCAGTTAGAGTCCTTTCAACAAGACATTGAGGCTGCTTTGAGGTGCAAGGAAAACGTTCAACCATTTTGTGGCAGCAGTGTTGTAGGTGGCTGTGTGATGTAAGGTGATTCCCAGGAGATACGCTAATAATGTCCACAATTGAGAGGTGAAAGTGGTACCCCTGTCACAGGCAATATGCTCAGGGATACCTAATTTTGCTATCCACCCTGAGAATAATGCAGTTATACATGAGAAGGACGTTATTGTTTCCATGTGAATGGTTCAGGCCAATGATTGGAGCTGTCAATGACGGTAAACATGTAACGAAGTCCTTGTAATGTGGTAAGGGACCTACTACGTCGACGTGAATGTGAGCAAAACAATGCTAGGTTTGAAAAAGGGTGCCCACTCCTGAATCCGTGTGTCAATGTACTTTTGAAGTTTGACATGAAGTACAGGCACAAACTGAATCCTCAGCATCCTTAGTAATGACGTTCTGAATGTACTTTGTCTGCAGTAACTGTGCAGTAGATTGGTACGAGGGATGTGTAAGGTCGTGAATGAAATCAAACATATGGAGCAGGTATCCATGGTAGAGGTCCACCAGTACTGAGGTCACAGAGGAGGGTGGCGTTGGAATCATTGAGGGGGATGTCTTCCCAACAAAGGAATGTGCAGGATGTCCTACATGCTTGGTATTCTAGATGTTTACGTTGGGCTTCTGTCATGGCATTGTAATCCAATCATAGGACACAGTGAGCCATTTTTTACTAGGACAATGTGCAAGGGTAACAACCATGAGCTTGAGGCCTTTTGGCAAAGGCCCATTTCTTCCTTTTCGGCAAACGTTTTTATAGCGGCTGCCAAACGATCAGTTACCAGACACCTGAATCTGGCGAACACTGGGGGTCCAGTCATTTGGATATGGTGATGAATACCGTGTTTGGTGGGATCCGTGGGCGTATGACAAAGCTCTGGATGGAAAACCTCAGGGTAAGACGTGAGGAGGTGGGCATAGGTATCTGTTGGTGAGCTGATGTTAAGAGTGATGATGGAGGGGTTGGTTGAAGAGGTATCAAGGAATAAGAGTCTGCGTTGACTAATCGTCTGTGAACAGCATCGACCAGGAGGTGGATATGTGATAGGAAATCCGTGCCGAGGACTGGCAATGTGATGTCAGCAACGAGAAAATTGCAATTTTATTTGGCACTTCTAAATGATAATGAGAGTGTTTCATAACCCTGGGTGTTATCGCAGATCTGATGGCAGCTACCAGGTGGACGTCAAATTAGACAGACTACATCATGTCCTGAAGAGTGGCCTTGACAAAAGAGAATGGTAAGCACCCGAGTACCAAAAATTGCTCAAGTATACGTGCATCATATAAGAAGAAAAGGTTAGTGACAGGGGAGTCCACCTCCACTAGCGATGGCCTACTTACATCTTTTTTGCCACTGACATCTGTTTGGGCATTTTTTCTCAGCATGGGCATCAGTAATGGGTTGAAGAGGTTGTTAGTAGGGACGTGAGCAAGGGATGGTATATGTGGATGGTGGGTGGCTTTGGCTTGCTCTGGCATGTCACTGGTTGGGCGTCTGAGTTCTACCACATTCTCATCAGCGTCAGTCGATGTTGAATAGTTGTCCACTTCGTCAGGAGTAGAGGTATTGATGGAGGTCTTGAAGGATGTGAAGTGGCGGTCCGTAAGGGCCTCGAATTTGGTCACCAGGTCCTTCATGGGCAACATTGGGAATGGGAATGCGTACAGGTTCCGGTAAGGGCTGTTACCAAAAGGCATGAAATAGATTCACTTCGTGAGGAGAGCCGTCTGCAGCAGGTTGCAGGCGGTCGATACTGGTCGTGAAGCCTTTTGGTCCCCCAACATTTGTTGATAGAACTGAAAAAGCTTGGCTAGATGGGTGGCTGGCTATGGTGAGTACTGCTTGAGGAGGTATGTTTTGAGGTCATCTTAGGCTATTGGGGAGTCCCCTTAATTGCAAAGCTAATCAGAGATTTTTTGGAACGAGTCCTAAGGGATCGCCACGAGCTGTGAGGACATAGTCTAGTTTACTGGACTTCGACATGGTGGAACCAGGCAAACGCTTCTCTGTTGGTGAAGAGAGGCAGTGTCATTGATGCGGCGTGTGTGGAAGAATCATGTTTGGTGAGTGGCATCATCAGATAGTAGGGGACAGCAGTAAGGGGGATGGCAGGAGGGAGGGAGTCCTTCGGTGGTCACCAAATATGCGGGAAATCCATTAGGTTGTAACTCAAAAGTGAGGTGAATGCAGCTGACTTTTTTTTTTTTTCAACGGAAAGGTAGTTTATATGCAACATGTTGAGGACAAGAAGGTAAAAAATATTCAGACAAAATGATCCATCAACAGGCAGTCTTATAAATATTGTGTTAACAGTGAAGTGTTGAGCGAGATTTACAATAAAATGAAAATGCCGTTTAAGTGTACGAGCGTGTTGTGAAGCACTTGCGGACACCTGATTGTTACCGGATTCTATTCTGTGCCCGTTCATGCATTCATCTTGCTCTGTGCAGTCAAGAGATAACGTGACACAAAATTTCAGACCAGAATAGATTTCATGCCGTATGCTCTCATGTAAAAAGCTTATTGCAATTCGTTTTCGACATATAAGTCTATTAGCACTGCCTTTATTAGTTTCATGTATTTAAAATATTTAGCTAATTTTCTAAAATATTAGATATATATTCCCCTGCTGGGGGTCTCGCTTTCTGTAAACGTGCAAATAGGCTCTTTATAATGGAACACATCATATCCTTCATTTGTTGCTTGTATTAGGTAAATTAACGAATTTCATTAAGGGAATGTTAAAGAATTGCTCTTGATCAAACAACAATAAGTAACTTAGATAAAAAGCGATGGCAGTGTTAACAAATATTGTAACTGTCTCTCGATTATGTAACAAAGAAACCATTATTTTGTGATAGGATGAAAACCTCTAAAGAAATTATTCATTATATATATATATATTTTTTTTAAGATCTTTGAACCATATTCACTATGTCAGTATATGTTCTTACTATTTGGTTTAATGCTCGTGGTGCTCTATTTATTAACGCTATTTGAAAAACTTGCCTAGCTAATATATATATATATATATATATATATATATATATATATATATATATATATATTATATATATATATATATGTATATATATATATATATATATATATATATATATATATATATATATATATATATATATATATATATATATATATATATATATATATATATATATATAATGTTTCATTACCTCTGTATGGCTCTTTTGAAATTTTAAGTGTTATTCTGGAAAGCAAATTTACTTTTAAGAAACCAATTATGTCTATATCTTCTTCAATTGCGCAAAAGTATTGGACTATTGAGAGTCTTTGAAGATTTTCTGTGAGCAACCTATTCTGAAGAAGTGTTTTCATTCTCCCATTCTACCTTGTTTCGAGTATTGTTCTCCTGTCTGGTCTTCAGCTGCTGATTCTCATCTTAATTTGTTGGACAGGAACTTATAGTCTATCAAATTTCTTATTCCTGATCATCCTTTACATTCAGATATTCCCTGACAGTTTCATCCTATTCGTAATACTAGGCATGGAGTTAATTATGATAGCCAGGGCTTCTCTATCCTAAAGCTCAATATTACACAGTATTCTAGAAGTTTTATTCCAGCTGTGACCAAGTTGATAATTGAATTGGAAGAATTTCAAAAGTTCAAACTTGCAGCAAATGTTTTTATATTGAACAGGCTTACATGCTGTAACAAACTTGCAGCAAATGTTTTTATATTGAACAGGCTTACATGCTGTAACAAACTTGCAGCAAATGTTTTTATATTGAACAGGCTTACATGCTGTAAGTCTTTGTATAGTTTATATATGAAATATCCATTTCAATGTTGTTATTGTTTTGGAAATATGATTAAATTTTTATTACTTTTCATATCGTTTATTTATTTCCTTATTTCCTTTCCTCACTGAGCTATTTTTCCTGCTAGAGCCCGTGAGCTTAAAGCATTTTGCTTTTCTGACTAGGGTTGTAGCTTAGCTAGCACTATATATATATATATATATATAAATATATATATATATATATATATATATATATATATATATATATATATATATGTATGTATATATATATATATGTATATATATATGTATATATATATATATATATATATATATATACATATATATATATATATATATATATATATATATATATATATATATATATATATATATATATATATATTCTTACGAAGCTGGTCTAACATAAGTAGATTATTTCATTCACGTACTTCCTTTATGTACTGAAGAGATTTTTAGTCAGCTCGTAAGGGGAGTTCCAACAAGTAGGATTAAATAAATGTATGTAAATTACATAAGACTGTCGTCATTCATTTAGATCTATTTTCATTCAGTTCCGTATATGTAAATTTACATTATTATGAAAAATCATTTCACTAAAATCACTGCCAGATGTTTTCTCAGAGAGAGCATCTATAACATTTGAAATGCTTCCAAAAGAGTAGAATAAATACCAGATCCTTGCTCAGATGGCATCTTGTTAGACATAAACACTAGGGATTGCATCATGTTTTCACGTGGTTGGAAGTTCCATGAAGGTTCTTGACTAAACCTATTCTTTTTTTTAATATTATGAGAGGAGGTGGGCGGAGTTAGCCAAGAGGGTTGCCTCCTCAGGCGACGATAGAACCATAATTCCAACGTCCACGTTTACAACTACCAAGTTGGCAACATTAATGCTTACGCTGTAAGAGCCTTGCCCCCACGCTTCAAGAATGATGAACAGGAGGATTCCAGAAATACTTAATATTACATAAATGGGTTTGTCATTGCATAGGAGAGAGAGATCCAGCCTGACATTCCACAAGATCTATGCTTCCGCCTATCCTCTCACCAGCACCTCTTCAGCCATAATGTTTCCTCTGCATAGTGTTTTCTCTTAAATTTGTATAGTGTTTGTTCAAACATTATAATATTTATGGTTTAAGTTGAAAGAAGTGTAGTGTATTAGTAAGTACAATTTATAAAATTTATTGAATTTTTTGTGACTGGCCCCGTGTGATTTGGTTAAACAGTGAGGTGCATTTATTTTTTGCTTAACCATTCGGTAACCTTGTGTGAGGCCAAAGGACGTAAGAGTAACAGTTACGTATATGTAAGTGTAATCATTGTTTATTTTCTTTAGTGTTAAAGTGATAACTTTTTCATTAATAGTGAAAATTAAATATTTTAATGATTTGATTTCTAGTAAAACTAGTGATTGTAAAATTCTTGAAGTGTCTTTCTGTCATAAGGCTAAGGTCTAGTTCAGATTTAAATTTCGAGGGATTTATTTTTGGTATTACTGTTGAATTATTTATTTTATATAATATATTTATTTGTGTAAAGTGAGTATTATTTCGATCACCCATAATTAACTCAGTAACTTGCTCTATCCCCTGAATTAGAACCGAAGTGAGAGGTTGGTTTTAGAATAGTTCCCGTTAAAAGTAAAGTAATCACCCAGTTTTTATTTTGAGTGTTAGATAAAGAGACCTTTAGGTATTCAGTGTTTAAATATATTAACGACTAAGAGTTGCGTATTATTCTCAAAGATGGGAGATATTCTCATGTATATCAGATTATGTAATATAAATCGGGTGAGTTCGGGGGCTTGCAAATTTATGTAATTCTCATGTCGCAATAATATAAATATATATATATGTATATATATATATATATATATATATATATATATATATATATATATATATATATATGTATATATATATGTGTGTGTGTGTCTGTGTGTCTGATTGTATATATATATAAATGTATATATATATATATATATATATATATATATATATATATATATATATATATATATGTATATATATATATATAAATATATGTATATATACACACACACACACATATATATATATATATATATATATATATATATATATATATATATCAACAGCAAACAACGAGTGTAGCCGTTTTTACTCCACTGCAGGGCAAAATCTTCTGCCATGTGCTTATTCGTGTCTGTATATTATATATATATATATATATATATATATATATATATATATATATATATATACAATGCATGTATATATATACATATATATATATATATATATAATATATATATGTATATATGTATATATATATATATATACATATATATATATGTATATATATATGTATACATATATATATATATATATATATATATATATATATATATATACACACACTTTATACAGATATATGTATGTATACAGATACTGTATATATTCACACGCACACACACGTATATATATATATATATATATATATATATATATATATGTATATATATATATATATACATATATATATATATATATATATATATACTTATTTATATGTATGATGTATATGAATGTTTGCATGCATGTATATATACTGTATATATATATATATATATATATATATATATATATATATATATATATATATATATATATCACACGCACTTTTACACATCTCAAGGGTTGGCACCATACGGTCTAAGAATTTTGTTTTTTTCAGGTGGGGAAATGGGTTCCATAACCCTGGCACCTATTTGTAATTTCATAGAATGGCAGGCAGTAGAGCGAAATATATATATATACATATATATATATATATATATATATATATATATATATATATATATATATATATATATATGTATGTATATAATGGGGTGTATTTTTTAATGCATTGTAGAGAGAGAGAGAGAGAGAGAGAGAGAGAGAGAGAGAGAGAGAGAGAGAGAGAGTAGTGTTTCCAAAATAATTACTATAAGTTTAAATGTGATCTTTTAACTTTCAGTTGTATTGATACCGCTGAGTTTGGTTCACTGCAGAAAGTACCACTAGATATATAGAGAATAGGTAAATTGTATTATGGTATGTGTCTATAATTTTCTTTCAATGCAATTACATGGCACGTTTACGCACTTCCTCCTGGGAAACGCTGTTCTTGTATCTTTCCTTTCTTGGTCTATGGTGGCACTTCATCCCCTCTACTCCATATGTTAGATATTTTCATTATTGCCCTGGAGTGCCGTTTGTCATCCAAAAGCCATATAAGGTATCTGATCTCGAAGGGTCTGGAAACTTTTCCTTAGGTTTCGTTCGTCCTTGGACTCTAATACATAACCTATTTTTTCCTTCTAGTTTCCTATTTCTCTTCCTAACCCCCCCCCCCCCACCACCACCACCACCACTCCTCCGTAGCCTATATGAAGTTGTTATTTGTGTGTTGGGGGAGGGTTAGGGTGAGAAGTTTTGACAGCTGTTGGGAGCAGATGGGGTTGGGGGGAAGAAAGAAAAATATCTGAGAGTGACTTAATGTTATTGCCTTGATGATGGGTGTGATCTTCATTAATGAGAAGAGATATTTTGTCTTTAAGTAATAAATTGGTTCGCCATCATTTTCGCGTTTAAAGACACATTCAAATGATTTCGTGTTGAATGCGTAAGTTTGATTAATTGGAAAATTAATTACCCATTCATAAAGATAAAATTGAAGAAGAGTGGTAAAAGGGAATTTTAAGCCCGTAAGTATCATCTAAAAATTCACCTAATTTTACTCATATATATTTTATGAAAAATAACTTAAATTTACTGGTGATGCAAATCCTATTTGCTGCCTACATAGTTTCAATGCAAGTTTTCCTATCTTTTGTATCCGTAGTAATTACATAACCAATAACTATTATGTTACGTATAGAGTGCATTTACCATCTCTTGTTTCATTTCCTCTGACTCAATATTCTATCATTATGAGTATTATGGCTATGAGGGACTGTTCATTAAACTGATATTTTTCAATTTAAAAACTCATTTAATCACCATCCTATATCATCATATGTCATTAATTCATAATCAGTTCCTTTCATAGAGTGAATTGGAATTCAAACCACAACTCCCTTCCACCATTTTTTTTTTTTTATGACATTCACCAACACGAAGCACATTCTGAGAAATCTGAACGGATCTCCTACATTTTTTTTTTTTTATGTGTTTATGAACTGCCCATCCCTCTCCCCCTCTACCAGTTTACTCCTGATCCTCATCTTCTTTCTTCTCCTTTCCCATTTCCCCTTCCTCTCTTTTTCATCCTTCATAATATGTCATTGAAAAATTGGATCAAGATCAGGCTCTCTGAATTGGCTTCGTTGCTTTGAGTCTGTGAGAAGGATGTCGTTTGGTGATGCTCGACTCTCTCTCTCTCTCTCTCTCTCTCTCTCTCTCTCTCTCTCTCTCTCTCCCTTTTTGGTGATGGGGTGTAGAAACTTGGAAGGGACTGGGCGATTCTACTCGGTGATTCTGTTTGATTCCATTGGAGGTCCCCAGTGGGAAGTTGACTTTAGCCGGTGTCGATTCTTGCTTTGCTTATCTCCATACTCTTCTATCGAATTCTTCTTCATACATCTTCTTAGCAAATATTTTGTTTTTGGAATAGAGATTTGATATTTCACAATTTATCAACTAAGTAGTTTTATACGTGTGTTCGTTACTTAATACCATGATATTTGTTTCTATGCAGATAATTTGATTTTCCATTAGGAATGCCTTTATCCGGTTTTTTTTTTCGTTCTAAGTTTAACCATTTATCATGAAATGGGAATATTTTATTTTTCAAGGAGGTCATTGTTCTTCAAATTCATTTCATTTAGATTTAGCCTTGAAAGTTTAGCTATTGTATTTGTGGGATCAGATAGAATTGAATTTATAATTAAATACCACAACATTGTTGTAAACTGTATAATTATGATGCTTTATACTTTTTGTGAATCGTATTGATTTTGCTCGGATACAGTACCGAAAACTCGCGGCCAGAACTAATTTAGATTGAATCATAATTGAAAAACAATTAAAAATATTTTCACTGCCACTGGTAACAAAACATTTTAAAATATTATGTAAACATATTGCACATATTTTTCTTTAGTTATTTCTTCTGTTATAAACTCGAGGTTATCTGCAATAGAATTGCGATTTCTATTAGGTGAGGGATTATGTTGAAGTTATTTTAAAATAAAAGCTAATTTATCATCATCATCATCATCATCAACAACATCATCAACCTTCCTCTCACGTTTGTTTATGATCTCTTTATGCCAATCTATGCCAGCACATTTTCTTAGCTAGTCAATCCATGGTCTTCTCTTCCTTCCCCTGCTTCGTTTGCAATCTCTAGAGATCCATTCTGTTATTCTCAATCCCAATCTATTATATGTCATTCTTATTATATGTATTTCTTCTTCCTGCATGTTGTTAGAATATCCGCCACTTTAGTTTACTCATGTATCAATGTTACTTTTTGAGTTGTAACTAACTTATGTTCTAAGGCTTTGGCAACGCTCCAAGTTTCTGATGCATAGGTTAATACTGGAAGGACCATCTAATTGAATACTTTCTTTTCAACAGTGTCATTTTACATTTCATAATTTCATTTTGTTTACCAAAAGCCCTCCATTCCATGTTTATCCTTTTTTTAATCTTGATCTCATTTCCGGGGGAAAGACTTACTGTCTATCCTAAGTACGTATATTCATTACCAATCTCTAGACTAGAGGTTCGTCCATACCCTTTATTTTTTGCCTCTGCATTTTCATTGAACATTATCTTAGTTTTACTCATATCCATTATCAGTTCTATATTTCTGCTTTCTCTATTGAAATCATCTATCATCTTTTGCAATTCCTCCCATTATTCACTAAATAAAACCATATAATCTGAAAATCTTAAGTTGTTAAGCCATTCCCCATTAATGTTAATTCCTACATTTTCCCAATCTAAATTCTTAACTTTTAGGAAAGCTGTGAATAATTTGGGAGAGATGTGGTCTCTATCTGTAACTCCCTTTTCAATTGGAATCTTCTCACTATCTTTATGTAGTTTTTGGATTGTTGTACTTCCTTTATGGATATCTTTAGTGTTTTAACATAAGATTCATCTTTTCCTTGTTTTTGAAGTTTTGACAGTACCATAAGCTTTTTTCATAGTCTATAAATGCCATATATAGTGGTTTGTCATACTCTGTTGGTTTTTCAATTAGCTGGTTAATTACATGGATTTAGTTAGTTGTTGATTACCTGCTTCTAAAGCCTACCCGCTCTCTTGGTTGATTAAAGTCTAGCTGTCTTTCTATTCAGTCTTCTATTATATCTTGTGTCTCCCATTTTATGAATTAGCATAATGATGAAGTTTTTTTTCTAAGCTGTAGGTTTAGAGCATTCTTGCAGATTTTTTTGTGGAAAGTTCAGCGAGTTTTACTACGATGAACTCTCCTCCATCCCTTATTAAATCAAGTGTTGGGCCATCCTATCCTGCCTCTTTTCATGCCTTTTATTGCTTTTTTTTTTTTTTTTTACTTCTTCCACTGTCATTTTTGCTACAGGTTCCTAAGTTTCATTATTTACATTGGAAAAGTTATTTCTTATATCACTCTTGTATAGTCATTGTATAGAAATCCTCGGCAATGTTTATCATCCATTATCTTTTGTTGATAACAATTCCATTTTTATCCTTTAAAGAAAATATTTGTTTGTGCCTTATTCCAAATCTTCTTTTCATCAATTTGATGCTTTTTCCTTTCTTTAGTATTTCCTCAGTTTCAATCTGATTGTGTTGCGATTGTTTTTGGTTTTTAGTTTGTTTATTATTTTGGATAGTTTTGCTAATTCTATACCATCTGTCTTGGATTTTACCCTCATTTCCAGTCTTTCCTTTTTTAGGTTTTTGCTGTTTTCTGATAATTTTTCTTGATCCTATTCAGAAACTTTTCCACATATCACTTGTGCTGATTCATATACCACCTTTTTATATTACTATTCATTTCCTCTTTACTTGCCTCCCTTTCATAATGGATCTGGGAGTATCTAATTTGTATTTCTAAATTAAACTCATCAGAATTTTCTCTTATTACAAGCGTGTTAATTTTCTTTCTTAAAATTAGTTTTTCTCTTTCTTTCCTTAGATCTAGACAAATTTTACTTCTCACCATTCTATGGTCCCTTGATTTTAACTTGTATAATATTGTTACAATTTTAACCAAATTAACTTTTCCACTATTTTTCTATTTGGGCTTCTCCATGTCCATTTTCTATATTCGTTTTTTTATTAAAAAAAGATAAAAAAAAAGGTGTTCATGATTTTTAGAATTTTTTTTTTCAGCTAAGTCTACAAGCATGTCTCTCATTTCTAGTTCCTACTCAAAGTTTACCTATTGCTGGTTCTTCTATCTACGTTTGATCTACTTTAGCATTCAAATCACCAAAAACAAATGTGAATTTATTTTTTATGTTTTTGAAAGATATCTCCGGATCTTATTATGAAGATTCTGTTTCTTCCTCTGTATGGAATGCTGTTAGTGCATGTGTTTAAATGATCTTTATTTTATACTTCTTATTTAGTTTGACAATTAATCTTACAATTCTATCACTGATACCATAAAATTCTTCTATGTTACCTGCAAGGCTTGTATTGATTAGAAAACTCACTCCATGTTCTTTGTTCCTTTAAAGTCTTTGAAGCTAAATTTATCTCCCTTCCTTAACTATATATGATTTCCCAGTTCATCTAATTTCACTCATTCTTATCATATCCGAATTTATATATTTTAACGCTTCTAGTAACGGTGTAATATCTTCTTCCCTAGATGGGGTCCTGGTATTGTAGGTTGCGAGGTTTAGTTTTCAAAGGTGGCCTGTTCTAGTCCAGAAATTCTTACCCCCCTCTGCGGTAAGACGTTTCTGGTCGCCACTTGGGCAGTTAGTTGTTCCACTGCCGCTGAAGACTAGGGCCCTAGATGATGTTGCTTTATTCATAACTGGGGTTTGGGTAGTTTTTCATCACCATGCTGGCCACTATGAGTTGTTGATGGTGGGAGACGTTTTTTGGATCGCTCACAACAAACCTAATTAGGATGGGTGACCCTGGCTAGTACAGCTTTGTTGATCATGTCGGTACATAAACCCTTTCACCACATTAAAGTATCACAACTGTGACATTCTAATTTATGTTTATAATGAATAGAGAATGTCTTAGAGGGGTTTAGTCATATTTATATATACAAACACACATAAACACACACACACACACACACACACATATATATATATATATATATATATATATATATATATAAATAAATACATATATATATATATATATATGTGTGTGTGTGTATATACATATACATATGTCTATATGTATATATATGTATATATATATATATATATATATATATATATATATATGTATGTATGTATATATATATAAATAGATAGATAGATAGATAGATAGATAGAAAGATATACAACGGATTATAGCTACATACATACATACATACATTCATTTAGTCGTATTTATATATATACACACACACGTATATATATATATATATATATATATATATATATATATATATATATATGTGTGTGTGTATACAGTATATACATATATCTATATCTATATCTATCTATATATATATATGTGTGTGTGTGTATGTGTGTGTGTGTATGTATATATATAAATAATACATAGATAGATAGATAGATATACAACGGATTATAGCTACATACATACATTCATCGGTAAAAGAGAAGGATGTCAGTGGAAGGTAAATGGTTGATGTTTGCAGAGCATATAATGTTGATTCTCCATACTGAGGAATACGCTGTTAAGACTGAAAAATCTTTAAGGTCTTCTAGGAAAAGAAAATTGGAAGAGCATATACTTAAGAGATTAATGAATATCATGATATTTGTATTTATGCATAAAAAAATTGATGTAGGTGTCTCATAGGCAATTATAATAGTTAACGATATAACGGTGATAACGGGAAAAAATAATGAAGTAGGGACAGGGAGAGCGATGGAAAATGTGGTAAAATTCTAAAATAAAACGAATAACCATAGTGGAAATGAAGTTTAAGAAACTATAGAAGAAATGGGAAACCCTGTCCAAGGAGTAGCACGACGCAGCGTCGGACGGCATGAAAACAGGAATGGGTGGGGTGTGGGTGGGTTTTGGGTTAGGATTCACAAGCTAATGAGCTGATAGTTTGAAATCCTTTTTTAATATAATATCAATAGTGAAATAAAGTTGTAATATTTTTAAAATGCAAACCTTACCACCTGTGTAAATAATCGATGATATATAAGAATGTTTTATTCATAGTGATGATTCACTTCAAACTATGTACAAGTTCCTAATGAGCTGCAGTGAAGATTATACTTCTGGAGAAGTAAAAGCATGCAGAGTAAGGATTTTCTACATGCTCCTTTAACAAGAGGATTAATCTATTTTTGTAGGTGGAATTTTGATCTGGGTCTTCTCGGTGAATAATACCTTCATAATCTTTACAAAATGCCAAAAGTTCTTCAGCTTCATTTTATCTATCAACTTCACCAAGGTTTGCTCAACTATGCATTCTTTCGTCAGGAATTCCTTTCTGACAGAGTAAGAAATTTGGAGGATCAAGGAAAGCAATATCTCACCATAAGTTTCCACTTTTTTCAAGTGGGCTCCTTACTGATGATGATGATGCTGAATTTAGGAGAATATTAAAAACAGTGACTTGGAAAGGCCTGCTGGGGTTTTGTTGTAACTTCAGGCTATACTCGTCTTCCGTCTCCGATGATAGTGGTTTTTTTAAAGGAGCTGGAGAGGTATCTGAGGTAACCATGTGTTTATACTTTCTAATTCCAGGGTATCTACCTCATCAACCAAAGGGTTGACAGAATTTGCAAAACTTTCCTCTGTTTTCAGCACCTCTTCATTATCTTTCCGCATCAAATCAGACCCTTTTGTTATGCTGCGGACCAACTTTAATGCAACCAGTTTGTCTAGTTCATTTGTATTGAAGATACAGAAATTCATGGTTATATACCTAAAAATATTCGTATATATCAATGCTACTAAAATAACTGAAGTTCATCCAGTTGATTCTCAGAGGATCATCTTGGTGAACTGTTTTTGGAATAAATTTATTAGATGTTGCTATGTGATCCAGCAAACCAAGTATTAGGACTATCCCTTTAGGCTTAAAGCTATATATATATCCCTATTATAGTTTCTATGGCTAGATTCTTACTAGTCCATCTAGTGTCATCAGTCTATGTGCAGAATATTGACCAATATTATCAGTAAAAAAAATTCTATAAATTAATTCGCGTGTACCTTTGTTACTTAGAAACTGTACCCGGTTCCATCAAACTGAATACATTTTTAGATTCAAGACAGAAAACAGTTGAATCTGTCATCAAGAGGCGGAAAAGATAGACATAGCAATGTAATAAAAGAGACTTTGTGCATCATTTTTATTAGTGCTTCTAAACCAACATATTTTCCAAACATATAGGCTGCTCCATCATACAACTGTCCAATTATATTTTTAGCATGTGGATCTGGTAAGCACAATGTTTTGGTAACCATTTTATGCAGACCTGTACCTGTTGATGATGAAGAATTTCGCATGCTAATCAATCTATCTTTGCCACTCCATCTTTAACATACTACAGGCACACTGCTAGCTGGTCTACAATTCTAATACCTTGTGTCGAGTCTAGTTCAATTTTAATTTTTCCACAATCAATCACTTCCTTCACTATGGTTTCTTTTATTAATGTCCTAATAATTTTCAGCAACTTGTCGACAGTTGTTTTAGACTTGGCTATCAAAGTGCTGAATAGATGAAGCGAAGAAGCAGTGGTGAGGAGAGGGAAAGCAAAATGAAGGGTTTATATAAAGTAAATTAGGGATGAAACACAGGAGCCTACTGCGCTCATATACTATAAAATGGACCACGTTCTGGTAGTTTTCTCTCATTGGCTATTAAGAAAACGGCTTATCATTAAAGTCTATTGAATGAAAATATATAATGGTTTGCCCTTTATTATTGAAATTTCTGGTTTATTTATATATTCAATTAAGTATCAAAACTTGCATGAAAAGAATTCACATGATTTTTATAAACAAACTATCTACTTTTACATGTATGAATATTTGTATTTTTTATTCTACACATTGTATAAACCAACTTCTCTTAACCTAATATTTACAGATTTAATTCATAAAATTAAAACTGAAATTTGTATCGCAATTATTCATCAATCCCATAGGCAAATGATACAATGTAGTGAGTGATCATTGTGAATAACAAGGCACATGCTAATATCTTCTTTACCGGGATAAAACAATCAATTCCATTAGATTTATAAATATTATAATGAATTAATGCACAACATTAGATTGTTTAATCACTGAAAACGAATAATAAGGAGAAAATACGTATGAGAACAATAGATCTATTGAAATTTCAGGAGAGAGAGAGAGAGAGAGAGAGAGAGAGAGAGAGAGAGAGAGAGAGAGAGAGAGAGAGAGAGAGAGAGAGAGAGGTGGGGAGGGCTCAGCATCAATCAGAATTTCTAAGAGAAAGTTTGTATTTATTAGAATGTTATCAAGGTAAATTTGAATTAAAGTCCGTAAATCCAGTTGCTATCTGAGGCTGATAGTGGGTATAGCTCGTAACTCACATTTTATCTGAGAAATGTTCTTGTCTGGCCTAGGACAATGGAAAGAGGCTTTGGAACAAGGAGGAAGCAGGGCTCACGTAACCTCGTTCCCGCACATAAATGATTTCATAATGGGCTAAAATGTACTAAATTAGTTATACACACACACGTACAAACACACACACACACACACATATATATATATATAAATATATATATATATATATATATATATATATATATATATATATATATATGTGTGTGTGTGTGTGTGTGTCTGTATGTGTATGTGTGTATAAGGGTTTTTATTAGATATTTCATATATACTGTAGTTTAAAGATATTCTTGTTTGAATCCTAGTTCTTCGGGACAGAATAAAAGGGTATTATCCAAGTTCGGATACCCCTAAAATGACTTAAAGTAGGTTTGATCTCTGCTAAATTAAATCGCATTTTCAACTTAGTTGAGTTATACAGTGAATGCTTTGTGTCATAGAGTGGTTTATCTTTTTTTCCAGGAAGCGCTCCACCTTAAATGTTGATATTCTCTATTACGAATGCCTTCTTTATTACATTCTTTTCCCATCTTTTCGTCTTTGTTGTTATTGGAAGAAAATTATAATTTTTTTTTAGGTCATCTTTGGTCACTATAACCTGGTAGGTTTTATTCGATTTTATAGTGTGCAATGTATTTACTTTTATTCGCTCTTTTTGCCATATCGTGGCCAATTTTTACGACGATCTGATTTACATGAGTGTAGCGCCAAATGTGGTATTATTAAATTGCCTATCTTGAGTTTATGTGTTGGGATTAAATACCCAAAACATGATCAGTTTTCTTGGTTACAATAGTAGCGGTGGCGAAGGTTTGCGCTCTACCGAGTGGCCGTTCTAGTATTTTAGTTTTGTTCCTGTTACTACCATTATTTGTGGTCGAGAGTAGCGCACGATTTTGAAGATCTAATCATGGCACCATAATTCTCTACAGTTATTTAGAGACCAGTAGTGAGAAAAGCTGGCTCCCTGCTTTTAAGACTCAATATCATTTCTAGCATAGCATCATTGTTATTTACAGGAGTAGGAATTGGATTTCCTTTGATAAAGATTACATAACGGGGAAAAGGGTTATATCAAAGTGTCGAAACCTTAATACATTTATCTTTGTATATCTTATTTTCTCAAGGGATTCAAAAGTACATGAGTGAATAATTATCAGAATTGCCGGAAGCATATTTGTTAAATATTTTAATATTAGTACCAGAAGCATCAATAAAAGCAGCTGTGGTATTATATATGTATATATGTATGTATTTTCGTATGCAAGTATGAATTAATGAATGATTGCATGTATGCAGTTGGGGTGACTGTCAGAAGCTACACGAGCCCAGGGTAGTTACTGATCAAGTTCCGTTACAAGGGTGAGGGATCCTTTATCTTTCTCGTTTATTTCTTAGTAAATGTTGACTTATATCCGAAAACTTTTGTATCATATCCGCTTAGCATGATTTCTGTTTCGGATTTTTGCGCTTTGTGAACTAAAATATTATAAATTTGGCATCTTGAATGTTCTGAAACCTACAAATCTAATTGTATCAAAGTGTGGACTTTCCAGTTTCTATAAATATTTTTTCTGAATTTCACAGGAAGTTGAACATCTTATACCAAGGGGCCAAAAGTCGCTGATAATTCGATAGATTGCTGTATATCAGATTGTCGAACTTATATCATATCCTTTCGTGTATACTTTATTCAGTAGATATGTAATTAAAGATACCCAAGACGCAATCTGCCCTTATTTTACGATAGAGTGATCCCCTCTTCTGTTTGTATCCCTGCAGAATAAAGGCCGCAGACATGTCCTTCTACTTGTGTCTGTTTATGATTTTTCTATGATGCTAGTCCTCACCTGCAAACTATCTTAGTTCGTCAATCCATCGTCTTCTTTTCCTTCCCTTGCTTCGTTGGCAATTTCTAGGGACGCATATATATTATACATGATGCAGCCGTTTCTAGTTCACTGCAGGACAAAGGCCTCGAAGGTGTCCTTAGTCATGTCTTAGCCCATGAGCCAGAACTCAAAATTTGGCATTTGACTACCAAATTAGTGAACAGATCAAATCATGATTTTTGGTTAGTTTGATGTCTGAAGTATCCAAAAACAGGGCTTGGACATTTCAGTTCGGTAGCTTAGTGCCCCAATGGTGGCCATCTTTAAAAATGGCCGATGTTTTCGAGCTCTATGGTCTGTGTTCAGAAATGTGGCCATAACTTCACCCTATATCAACCAATTTTCATGGAATTTCTCTTATTTTACTCAGAATCAAATTCTCCAGATATTCATGTATAATTCACGTAATTTCCTTGCTATGCTCTGTTCCAAAATGTAACTATGTACCTTTTTATGTCAAATAATGTGTTTTTTGACAATGTTTATCACACGCATCCCAGGAAGTTTGCCTCAGCTTAGGAAATTGCCACCAAATGATGATTTTTTTCTTGCTTGAAATATCTAGAGAAATTAGAATTTACCAATGACTATATTACAAAGAGTTTCTTTCATGAGGGAGGAGGTATTCCACCCTGATATCCCCACTCTCACATTTTCAGAATTTCACTGAAAATAAATATCTTGGGCATCTTCCATGAAACGTTGTCTTTTCTTGTCCTATAATATATTGTTTGTTGTTAGGCTATCTACATGTATTCAGGGAAAACAGTTTTATAACAGTTTTATACCTCACTAACCTAACAATTTTTATAACAGTTTTATACCTCACTAACCCGACAAGGTAAGCCTGACATTTTTATCCCTCATACACCTCTGAACTAGTACTGCATGTCACTGATAGGTGTCACTACTTCATTAACTTTCACGGCATTTTTGGTTGTAAAACAATGGAAAATCAGAAGGAAGGTCCATTGTAAAAACATCAAGTAAGTATGGTAGTGTCCAGTGTGTGTATCAGACATTAAAAGATATATGCATTTCCTTAAAACATGCACGTGTTAGGGCTTCAAAGAATGAAGTTTGTAGGGCCCACAATTATGCCTTCAGTGCCACTAATCTCATCATTTTGTTACAGGGAATTCTCCTTAATCAATGAGACGGCATCACAATGACTAAACCAAAAAAGAAAAGACTAAAATCTGTGAAGGTTCCTTGCATTATATGCGGAAAGCTAGCTATGCCTGATGAGCTTGTCCGATTGTCAATTGCTTCCTCTTGGAAAACCCTCTATAAAGCAGCAAAAATTCAACAGTTTGAACCAATAACGAAACTTGCCAGTCATGATATGACTGAACTGCCTAACATTCTGTATCATAGTAGCTTTAGATCAGACTTCACGCATAAAAAAGTGCTTGCAAAGCTTGCAACTTATCCTGACACAAACGAACAAAAGGACGAAGAATCAAGACAGTTGAAACGTCAGAGGACATCCAGTACATCACGTGTATATGAAAAGATTTGTATACTTTGTGAAAAGAAATCAAGATAAACAAAAGGTTTGAAAACTCATGAGAAATTAATTCAGGCTACGGATTTGCGTGCTGGTGTACGAATTCACGATGCTGCAACTCATAAATCAGGTGTAAGGATTTTGTCAGTTACTTCAAGGGATATAGTGGCGGCTGAGGCCCATTACCATGCCTCTTGCTATAAAGCGTACGTGAAAGAACACCTTGTCGTGGACAAAAACAATGAACAAACTGAAAATACCTACAAAAGTGAAGTTTATGCTGCTATGGTAAACTTGTACATTTACATTCGTAGTGATCTGTTTTTAAAACCACACATCATTCCGCTTACAGACCTTACTTCAAAACTAGGGTCTCTCTTAAGTGAAAAGGGTGTAGAAGTGCGCGATTCAACAAAGAATCATCTCAGCCGCAATCTCAAGACAGAATTTGGTGGGAGCTTGCCTTTTTTTACACATAAGCGAAGGGTTTACGTTCGTCCCCATACACTTACTACAGGCACTATTGCTTGTGACGATCTAGACTTGAAATATGACTTGGCAGAGCTGAGTCGAGGGCAAAAATGTGAACAGATGATTATTCAAACAGCTGTTATATTACGTGACCAGGTGATAAATGAGATGAAGGAACAGACTTGGCCTCCAAAACCAGATGAACTAACAGAGAAATACATCGATCTACTGGCATGCCTCACTCACTTTTTGCAGATCCTCATTAGTGGCCAACAGGCTTTGCCCTCTGATCGATTCAACAGACTGGCATGGTCTTTAGGTCAGGACATTCTGTATGCTGTAACCAATGGCCAGGTCATCACGCCAAAACATGTCCTCCTGCCTTGGGTAATCAAGAATCTATCTGGTAATGTTGAACTCATTCGCATGGTTGCTCTTAAACTCGCCTAGAGGAGATTGATACAGCACTCTGCATCGAGAAGCTGAGCAATGTGGATGAAGGGGCACCACTTCTCCCTCTAAGTACACATCCTTTAATCCCTACAGTACTTGCATATGATAATATTGACTCACTGGAAGAAACACCGAGTGGTCCAGGAACTTAAAATCGTGTGAATGGCATCATTGTTCAACCAGCAGTTTCATCTTGTGCACCAGAGAGAGTACCAGTACCATTTTTTAACAAGAAGGATAAACGACGCACGGTCGAGGAAAATTTGGAACCTCTGCCACTCTATATTTCAGCAAAGAAAGAATCGCCGCCTCCTCTGAAAGCACCAAATCTTTCACTACAGTTCGAGGATGCTGTGAAAACTTCACATCAACGCAATCTCCTCTGGATCTTAGTTCGCCTGCACTAGTCTTCATACCAAAGTATAAGTTCCTGGACAGGATTCAATATCCAAACAAGGGATCAGGTTAGAGTCAGTGTAGACAAAGTGGGATATCTGCCCACCATAAATGCCCCAGCAACAGATATTTCAACGGCACAGGAATTTCTATGCAATGCCCTTTCCGTTCAAGAAACTTTGTCACTTGAAAAGATTGCTGTTGTTGCTGATCAGGCACTTTATGCCAAACTGACAGAAGTTGCCTGGAATCATCAGTTCAAGATTGAAACTATAATCCCAATGATGGGGAATTTTCACATCATCTGCAATTTGTCATCAATTATTGGCAAGTTATTCAGTGATGCTGGACTCCGAGTCTTAGCAGTAGAATAATGGGTCATAGCTGAGGGATCAGCTGATAAAGTGTTAGAAGGCAAACAGTACAACAGGGGAGTGAGACTTCACAAGCTGGTGTACAAAGCTTTAATGAGGCTTGCATGGGCACAGTTCTTAGAATGGTTGGAGACTAACCATAGTCAAGATCGCCAAAACTTTAATGAAACCTTGAGATTGGTGAATGATGTGCACGAAAATCTGTGTGAAGCAACGCATGCAACTTTTCTAAATGAAGAAATGCAAAGGAGAATTTTGGACCTTTTCGTTGTGTAAATGGATGAGTTGCAATACAACAGTGGACAACTGGCTTCATTCTGGATGATTTATTTGGACTTGGTTGAAATTCTCCTTGGACTAATATGAGCAGATCGAGAGGGTGATTGGTACCTCCACCTGGCTAGCATACAGAAAATGATACCCTGGTGTTTTGCGGTAGATAAAATGAACTATGCTCGGTATCTTCCTATATACTTCTTGCAGATGGCATCGATAGAGGATGCTTCACAGGAACTCTACAGCCGTTTTCTAAATGGGGGGTTCTCTGTGCAGCTGGGTGAATTAAACCCATTTGGTCGACTCCCTATAGACCAGACGCTTGAAGAGACCGTAAACCTGGATACGCAGTCCAGTGGCGGAACAAAGGGGTTCAGCTTAAAGACAGCGGCCGTCTCTAGGTACTATCTAACGGCAGAACATAGAGCAGAGGCTTTGAGAAGACTTCGAGACCTTATCGAGGTACAGAAGCCACGGTTCGGCCACCCAGACCTCCAAACATCTTGTATAAAGCGAGATGAGAGTGATGTGTCATCTATTCTCGAATTGCTTGAGAACATTAGGACCAATCCATTTTGCGGTGATCCAACTGACCTTTTGAGCATTTCAACTGGCCTAGTGGCACCCCTGAGGTGGCTACTGACTTTTTAAAGGCTCATGAAAAGGGGGAAGCAGCTTATGCTGCCTGGCTAGTGAAACTTGAAGAAGGTATTGGGTTTTATGATCCCATCAAATAGCACTAATTGAAAACATTCAGCAGTCTGAAGAAAGGAACTGTAATTAAAGGAACAGACAAGGAAATAGTACTGAAGGCAGACAATCGTGTGTTTGGTCACATGCTACTCATAGCGCAAAGTAGGAAACTGGCCATGAAAGAGGTCTTATGTTACCCTCCAGGTTAATGCTGATGGAACTCTTAAGAAAACTGTAAAAGGAAACCTAAGTTCACATCTTGAAAAGGTAGCTGCTTTTGTTGACTTAGCAAGTGGTCTGAGGGCAGCAATCATTGATGCTATGGGAATAGTTCAGAAAATTCATGGAGAAAATTCTACATTTGGAAAACTTTCTGAGCAGATCCTTAAAAGCATTTTGAATCATAGCTGCAAAAGCCAACGAGTTGGTGTGGTATTCGATGTGTACACTGAACATTCAATCAAGAATCCTGAAAGCGTTAGTCGAGGGGCCAAAGACAGTCTGCTTTTCCGTGATATGAAGTCAGGACACCGGATTAAGTATTTGAAACGCCTTCTTGCAAACACGGAATGCAAGAACAGGCTGACCAGGTTTCTGGCAGAAAGCTGGAAGGAGGAGGAGGGGAGACAACGCCTTGGTGAAACTACGTTATTCGTAACTGTTGCAGAACAGTGTTTTGAAATTACAAAGGATGGCATCAGAGAGGTTCCAGAGCTGACATCCTCTCATGAAGAAGTGGATACAATACTTGCACTCCATGCAAAGCATGCAGCAGGCACACACATGTATGTGCTAGTCCTTTCGGAAGATACTGACGTGTTTGTGATGCTTTTAGCTCTCGAAGCTAAGATAGGTCAACACTTATTCCTGAGACGAGGAAAAAAGAATAAAATCAGAATAATTGATATCTCCAGACTGGCAACTATCATTGGCAGGGATGTGTGCACTGCTTTGTTGGGTGTGCATGCTTGGACTGGCTGTGATTCCGTAAGTGCTTTTACTGGCCAGGGGAAGATCAAAGCAGTAACTTGATTCATTCAAATGATAGATTTAGGGAAGCCTTCTCTTTTCTAGGGAGAGAATGGAGTGTTGCAGATGAACTGTTTTTAACTCTAAGAAAATTGGCCTGCAGCATTTATTCACGCAGTGCAAAGAGCACAACTGTAAATTATATGAGATATGAAATA
>NC_090726.1:94478922-94481422 GCF_036898095.1 Palaemon carinicauda
CACTCAAAGCAAAGCATTCGTGTAAAATCAATCGCAGATTCTGCTTTTAAACTATGTTGTGCTGTTAAACTACTGTATGTTTTATGTACCATAGGTTTTAAGTTACAGTACATTAACAAGTTTCTGAAGGTCCATGTAACCTCTAAGTTACCTATGTTAACTGACTTCCAGTGCATTCTACTAATTGCCATACACTTTCATAGAGGCGGTGATTATATTGAGTTAAGTAAGAAAAGATATGATGTTATAAACTATAAACGATTACATTTTCACTGTGTGCAGTTTAGGCTTTACAAAAATGATTGATGAAAAATTTTGAAAACCATTTAGCTATTTCTTCCATTGCATTTAACGGATTTTGACATAGTGAAAATCTAATTTTGGACGAGATAGCCATGTCGTCTTGATGGAAGTTCCTCAATGGCAGCTTTCTAATTGGGATATCTCTGCAAGTAATATAACGGAAAAATTTCACCTTAGAGGTATCACGGAGTTCTAACTTCCGGAGCTAATATCCCGAGAGATATCGTGTATAAATCAGGGACATATTAATAATAAGCCATGGTTATCTTTCCCCAAATAGAGTTAACCTTGTCTCGAACGATAAGGGATAGGGTAGGATATTGTGAGCGAGAGAGCCGTTACAACTCCCGATCTCAATGTGCTACAACTAACACGTTTCCTGTAGAACCATTCCAGGAGCAGCCATGGTATGACGCGAGGGTTCACACTGAGAATTGGGAGGGAATGAAAAGTAACGATTGGGCCATCAGGACAACATGGTTATCTAACCCAAAAATAGATTTTTCCTATTTTAAAATTCCATGTCATCCTGATGGAAGTGTACCAGAGAATTATTATTCTCAGTTGTGGCCAGGAGAGTTTTAACCTTTAACACCTCATAAACATAATCATACTTCCCTTAACATTGCCAACTATGGTACCAAGCTATGGTGCAAGCGATGTTTGTAAAAAGTAGGAGTAAAGGAAATCAACATCACAGTCCCATGCACTGTCCAGAAGATCTTTGTCCCCATTAGATGTAAAGACAAAAGTTTACAAAATGAGGGTTAAAAATTGAGGTATACTACTTTTATTTCGCATAATAAGTCCAATGAAAGGATATGCAAAAAGGAACAGCAGTCTCTTATTGTTTCCCAATTTCCCTAAATGTAACAGTAATCAGTGTAATATTATATACAGTAGATATATACACAAAACCGGAGTTTTCAGACCCCAACATTATGTGACAGAAAAAATAGTAACACTCATGACATAAAAGGAAAATATTACCTTTGACTCTTTACAATATTAAATAGTACATTGAAAAGAATATTAGTCCCCTTGCACAATGTAGACTGAGAAGTCCCAACTGTACAGTCAATAAGAGTCCATATACAACACTTAAGAAGCTGGTTTACACACTACCAGCGGCCACTACAAAGTGTTTAATATCTTCCTACTGACGTAAGTAATGTTTGAAGAACATTCTTGAAGATTTTCATCCTGTGTAAGCCTGTAAGCCTGCAAAGGACATAGATTGGAAAAAATTAAGGAAGAGGCAACTTTTCTAGGGTCATGACCCGATTGTATACCATCAGGGTCAGCCCTTCTGATGAAATAGGTGAGTTTGGGCCTTAGCTGTTTCAGAGAAAGATTAAATCCTGTTGTCTCCCCTTTAAAAAGTTGACCGCCTTTAAAGGCCCGACACTTTACTAGGGAGGATTTAAGGCACTCCACGTGGCACAGAGAAGGGTTGTCATGTAGTGGGACAATCTTCAGGGGCCCCCAGCATTTCGTGGGAAGTTTGTTTTTTGTCAAGAATGCAGGATCTGGGCAAAGATTTATCTCCCACGATTCCGAGATTTCAATGTGGCCATCATACCTTGAAAGGGCCATGATCTCGCTGACTCTAGCACCAGAACCCATAGCAAGCAAAAGTGCAGGACTTTATTCAATGACCAAGAATTAGCTTTGGGATTAGCTTGCTACTAAATTCAATATGAAAAGCATAAGCAATGGGTCTAGTCAGTGCCGACTTACACGAGGCAATAGTTGTAGAGACTAGACCTTGATCGTGTAGTGAAATAAGGATAGCAATACAGAAGTCTATAGAAATAGAAGAGTGCTGCTAACTTTTTATGAATGCAACCCATTTTTTCCAGGAAGAGTATTGCTCTCAGGGATGGGTCTGTCATGGCAGTGAACTGCAGTGAACCCAAGACTCTTTCCTGTTGCTGCCTGGTGAGTGCTTTTGAACGAAGTAGGCACCTGACAGAGTTTGTGGTGGAGAGAGGGTGTGTGACTTTAGATTCCAGTAAAGCCTCACCCACTGGAATTCTTGAGCTGGAGACAGCCTTTTCGAAGTTGATCTGAAAGGCCAGAGACTAGGAATTTTATGACTTCTTGGGCTGTCCGAAGACACACTGACTTCGTTGCAGCCAAGACCAGCCAGATCGTCCAGGTATAACATCACCTGGAGGCCTCTTTCCCGTAATTG
>NC_090726.1:94491422-94496422 GCF_036898095.1 Palaemon carinicauda
CTGAAAAACTGGCGACTTCACAGAAGCCCATTCAAATAACTAGTCTGGTAAGGCTAAGGACGTTAAAACTTATTAGTGGTTTGATTCAACTAACATTGGATTTTGTTTCAGTTTTTTCTTGAACCAATTACCAAGAAAATAAACTGAAAACGTGGAGCATCGTAACTCTACTTTACCGCCCAATAAGAACTGCTTGAAAAGGATACTTATAATCTTTTTTCCAATTATCAATTTCTGATATGAATAGGATCATTTTAATTTGCCTTTGGGAAACTCCTCACACAGTTTTCCTCTTGTAGCTATCCGTGCAACCCTTTCCATATTTTTGCAACATTTCCCTCGTCTTACTCTTTTTCCCTTTCATCGGTTCCCCGTCGTATCCCCTTTTCACATGTCATCTAAGCCCCTCGATTGTATTCTTTTCTCGTAATTTCTCACCAGAACAAAATCCAGCGGTAATCGAACGGAAGTTTTCTAGCAAAAGAACTTTTAGTGCTTCCACTCTCAATAGTTCTTTTCTTGTCCCTGCTCAATGTGTGTGTGTGTATATATATATATATATATATATATATATATATGGGTGTGTGTGTTTGTATATATATATATATATATATATATATGTATATATATATATATATATATATATATATACATATATATATATATATATATATATATATATATATACATATATATATATATATATATATATATATATATATATATATATATACACTTTTGTGTGCACGTATGCATATATATGTATATTATATATACTGATATATATATATATATATATATATATATATATATATATATATATTTATATATATATATATATATATATATATATATATATATATATATTATGTATATATATATATATATATATATATATATATATATATATATATATATATATATATATATATATACATATATATTACCTAGTTACAACTAAGATGTTTCTCATTTACTTTATTCTCCGCTGAGAACTTCTAACGTTAGCGTAATTTCAGTCCATTCTTTCCTAATAAAGTTGACTTCTTATTCCCCCTCCCCAGGTTATTTCGTAGTTTTTAGTTTTCCTAGTATTGACGATTCTATCCATGTTTTGTAAGCATACGTTCCACAGTGGAAAACCTTATTTAACAATAAATATTCTATTTTTCATAATATAGCATATAGGCATGATTGAGTCTATATCTATCGTATTTTCTGAATCCTATGTCATCTTATAATCTTCATCCTTTACTCTCCTTCGGTCTCACTTTTCATCTCTTATTTATCACTGGGTCTGCTTATCATAATCTCCTCCTTCTCCAATTTTTCTTCGCCATCTTCCGCTTCTTCTCAGTGTGGACCCGCTTGTTGCCTCTTCCATGGCTTGGGCTCGTGAATAGGAGTATTGTGCTGAGCAAATAACCTTTCTCTGCTATACAAATGGCTTCTAATACTCCCCTAATAGGATCCAAGAGGGTTTTGAGAGTCACTCCAGAACCTCTTTTAGCCTCTTTTTGAAACTCCTGGTTCCTTCTCTTGTAGTTCCCCGGCCTTTTTCTTCTCTTGTTGTATCTACGTCTTCTGTAAAGTTTTAAAAAGTCCGCATTTTCCCCTTGATTTTAGTATCGATAATAGATCACCGACGTGCTCTCTCTCTCTCTCTCTCTCTCTCTCTCTCTCTCTCTCTCTCTCTCTCTCTCTAGATTTATCATATGTAAGGATATACCAACGATTATCTCACCAGTTGCATTTAATTAACAGACATTTCTTAAGCAACAGCTGTTTCGGTTTCTCTTTGTGTGTAGGTTTTTTTGATAATCGGGTCTCATTCAAGTGGGTTAGAAACATTTATGTTTCATTCTTGATACACGTAAGACAAGAAGTTTTTGCCGAGGGATAAAGCCTGATGTCTTTATAAATATCTGATCATCTTTAGGGTCTCATTTTCTTTGTTAGTTTTCGGTCAGATATTGAACAATAAACGTAATGAGGTTCGTACAAAGTTTGTTTAGTTAAGCTGGGATCTCACTTGGGCAATACCCCTTGGCGATCAGAGGATATATGGAAAAATCCCTAAAATTTGAATATCACAGGCGTTTTCAGGCGATATTTCAGCACATATTTTTCGAAACGCACAACACCGGGGCATATATCGAAGTGGGCAACTTGTGACATCTCAATTGGTTCAGTAGTTTGCGGTAGTGATTGTTGTGTATGAGATATACATGCGATACGGATCGCGGCATGCGTGATCCACGGGACTCCCGTATATAAAGTTTTCCACCACTCCCATAAGGCATTTTATATCATAAAGTAAAAGTTTGTTTCCGCCCAAAATATATTTCATTTGTTAGGAGGTTCAGGCTTTGCGTTTCATTTCAAATATGATGAAGTATTCTCTCTCTCTCTCTCTCTCTCTCTCTCTCTCTCTCTCTCTCTCTCTCTCTCTCTCTCTCTCTTTTAAATCATAACTGCGTAAGATTATTTGACCAACTCTATTTCTTATTTTTTTCTATGTCACCTATCTACTTCTATGATCTCTCTCTCTCTCTCTCTCTCTCTCTCTCTCTCTCTCACTTTACATACCAGTGCTAAGCGCATTCACAGTGATGCATGTTGCCACATCTCCCATAGGGAGATAAATCGCATATATAGTTTCCAGAAACGATTAGGTTAGCAATAACGTCGAAACAGAACATGGATAATGTGAAGTGTTATCTCCTTGCACACATTGCATGGCAGGTGTCCGAACATCATCATTCACTTGGCAAAAAAACGGAACAGGTTTCATTCTCTCTGCCAGTGTTGCGACGGTGTGTGGCAACCCTGCTGTATCGCACACTTGACGACGCTCATCTCGGTCTGTGGGATTTGGGGTGTAACTCACCCGGGATGAATGGGGATGTGTGGCGATATGCTCAAAATTTTGCTAATATCCACATCTCACCGCATCGCCATGGCCGTATCGCCTAAGTGTGATCCCATCATTGAAGTTGTGTCTGACTGACTGGAGGCCAATCTTAAATAAGACTATTGCAGGAACTCTGACTCACAACTACGGTCTCCTAAATTTATCAGTTCTGGATTTCATGTGTTTCCTGCATTTTACAGCTGATTTATGATGTTTAAGGGTACGTCGATCAGAATAGATTATAGAATATTTACCATTATAATATGTGCAATAGAACAATGCAGTCGCTCATCATGCTAAAAGTAAA
Organism: Palaemon carinicauda; assembly: GCF_036898095.1. Classification (NCBI taxonomy): domain Eukaryota; kingdom Metazoa; phylum Arthropoda; class Malacostraca; order Decapoda; family Palaemonidae; genus Palaemon; species Palaemon carinicauda. The sequence continues at coordinate 94,494,644 of NC_090726.1, forward strand.
GTACTTTTGTTTTTGTATGTTGGCAAGGATGTGATCCAATATATATGGAAAGGATATTCTGTACAATTAAATATTTGTCACATAATATATTGCATATAACTCTTACTTTTTTCCACTTTGTCGTTCATGTAATTGTTGAGGATGCTGCTGTGGGAATAATAATACTTTTCCCCCCTGACAAGCCGGAGTCGGCAAATTTATTTCCGTCAGTCTTCATAATACCCATATTTCAATGTTATGCAAGTAAATTTCCAGAAAGAGTAATTATCCAAGCAACCTATGTTATATATACTTCCTTCCTAAAATTTTCTCCAACCACTTCCTCTCTCTGGTGCCATATTAATTTCCTCACTTTTTAGTGGATGATGTAAATTTTGATTGGTTAGGAACTTGGCTCCATGGAATTATCTGGAATTGCTAGCACATCCCAAAATTTTTGGATTAAAATTAATAAAAGGGCACAAGAGAGAGAGAGAGAGAGAGAGAGAGAGAGAGAGAGAGAGAGAGAGAGAGAGAGAGAGAGAGAGCGAGAGAGGATAGAGAGAGAGTGTGCACATGCCTTTTTCCCCTTTGAAAGTTAGCCACAAAAGTGGTTACCTTTCAGATTTTGATGAATTCCCTCTAAATTTAGGTTAATATCCTCAAACCTTTCCCTATGATGGTCATAATGACTAATGCGTCAACCACTTCTGGCCTGTCATAGTTGTCATCCAACTAATTCTTGACCAGATCTTATTGCAATGCACATGTAACAGCCATACAAATAAAGGTAGATGCGTTATATACCTTTTCTATAACCCCACAACTGTCATCGAACTCCACGTCAAAAAGTTGTTTAATGTAGCAACCTAATTCATCACTAGTATCTTCTCACTGCTGTTATCTCTTTTTATGCCAATATCCACCTTATTATCAAAAACCTTTGTTTGCATACATGCAATTGTCACCCTTATGTAACCATTTAGGGCGATCTAAATTCCTGTATTCTCTAAATAAAGTTAATTGTTAGGGAACTGTCTTTGTAGTAATTCATGCTCCACTTTCGTTGCATTGGTGACCCATGGAAGCCTCGAACACCCAGCTCACCTCACAGCTAGCTACTTCATCTGCTGTATCTTCCAACGATTACCGCCAGCAACCGTGACTCTGCCTCATCTGTCTTTGCTGACTCATCTGTCTTTGCTGCTGCTGTGAGACTCTCGTACTTCGCCAGTAGAGATGCGTTTGCTTAATTGCAGGGTGCTGAGATACTGCTCCACATCAAAGGCATGACCTGGTCAAGCAGCAAAGCTGACTATGTCCTTGCTGCAATCCTCGTTGACCCCTTCTCAGATATCCCTGAGTGGACCCCATAGTGCATGTTGCCCTTAGTTCATTCCCCTGTTGCCGGCTACTCATGTAGACAAGATTTCTCACCTCTCAAGAATCGTCAATAGCCCTAAGGAAAATTGTTAGCATTGTTTGCCTTCAGTCTGATACAAACAGTCCTCCTCGTGAAGTAAACCTACTGGGTTATAACACCTGCTAAAAACTGTGTGAGCCACCCTTCCCAATGTTGATACCTTGCCCATGAATGACATGATGGCCAAAGTCGATGCCCGTGTAGACAACCACTTCCCCACCACCAAGAACTCCATTAAGAACTTCACTCCTGAAGTAGGGGCAACCAAACAACACAGACTGAAGAGGAGGTGAATGCTGTAGGTGGACATCAACGCCCACCACGTAACATGTCTAGGCAGCAACAAAGCGACCCACATATGCGGCCCCAACCAACGC
>NC_090726.1:94501422-94513922 GCF_036898095.1 Palaemon carinicauda
ACCTTGAACTATATTCAACTGTAAAATCAAGAGAGCATAGAGATATATAAACGTTGTCAATTATATTGGAGAATCCTTCCAGTCTATTAAAAATGTGTTTTCAAATATTATTAGTTTATAAGTGATAATATCTGTTGATGGATGTAACCTGGCGCCGGTTCTAGATTTCCTGACCATTTTATGAGTGAGATTAACTAATATTAATAGAAAACACATTAGTTGGTTTATGATGAGATAGTAAAAAGAAATAAATTCTTTCAGATAAATTGGGTTTAGTTTGGGCATTAATTTAATGATCCTCTTAAATAGTTTTATTCACATAATAGAGATGCGTAGTTGCTATATTCACCTTATTATATTTGATTATTTCGAGGTCACAAAGAGCTTAGGGGATAATTGTTTTTGAAGTAGCTTTCAGTAAATCCTCGCTAAAAGCTCTTGATAGTCCAGTATATTTTTAGCATAAGTTTTTTCATATCGTTATAAATTATAAGAATTTGTCTTAGTTGGTGGTTATGTTTGGCCAGTTATGCTACTGATAATCTGTTCAATATTAGGAGACAATTATCGTATTCATTCATGTTGATTACTTTTAGTATTCTATAGAAGTGGATGTTCTAGTAGTTGAATCTTAATCCAGTGAATATTTTGATTTTGGTAGTCTCCTTCGACCGTCCTATTCTGTTCGCTATGGGCTGATGAAGCACTTTCCATTATAGCTCCAATATGTAAAACGAGGCTTCATTCCAGACAGGTGTTAAAAATTTCTACTAAAAATAGAAGCCCATTAGCAAAGCCAACTCATTTCTGGAGTCTCCCATCTTGTGATCGGAAATTGCTCTTCTCGACGATTTTTTTTATTCTCTCTCTCTCTCTCTCTCTCTCTCTCTCTCTCTCTCTCTCTCTCTCTCTCTCTCTCTCTCTAAAAAATCTTCCATTTTAAACAAATAATGGTGAGCGTTCTTTTTTTCCTTCTTAAATGTTTAAGAGTTGTGCTTTTCCATGCGTTTAAGCCAAGAATTCTGGTTTATGTCATTCACATATAAATGACCAAGATCTAGTGGTGCTACTATTGATATACGAGTTATTGCCTAATTCTTCTGTTTGCCAGAGTCTCTTTGTTAAAAAATTTATATCAAACTAAAACCACGAATCAAATCCTTTGGATTAGATTTCAAATGCTCTGTCATTTCTCAATTGTTAGCTCTGTTTGACTAGTAGTAAAGGGCCTGTGTCATTGAGTTTTTATGATACTTTGATTCAGGAGACTACACGCTGCTTAAGATGATAAAAATGGCATGCTACTCGTATTGAGATCGCACTGCAAAATTATTGCACAGATTATTTTTACTAATTTTGGATTTCCGCTCTGTGTTCACTTCAGTTTTGCTCTGTTATCGAATCTACTTTTATTATCTCATTTTTCTTATAAGATAATATTTCGTGTGTGTGAATTGTTATTGAAATATTAAACTACATCAATGGGTCGTAAGAGGTTAGGTACAGGATAAATTACATCTGGCGTGGCTACCCATCTGTTCGGACGTGGATCTTAGAACAGCCAACGACACAGGATTCCGATGTGTAGAACAATGGTGTGATAAGACAATAATGAATGAATTAGGTACAAGTTTTATACCTAAAAAGCGGACTCATTCATTGACTTCTTAAGTACTGGTTGTATATTGAATCAAAACATAAGCAATAAATGCCTGTGACACATTTTATAACCTTCAGACCTTCATTGAGGATAAAGAAGATTTTCCGAATTAAGAGCGGATTATTTTCAACCTATTGTCTAAATTGTTTAAAATTTAAATAGTTTACCAATGATTTCACCATTTACTACTCACATTATTCGAAAATATTTAAAATTTTGTGAAATTTTTCAGATATTCCGTAATTTAATGTTTCTATATTTCCCCTTTTTTCTCGGTTATTTTTATAACTGTGATGGAGTTAATTATTTTCATCGCCCCTCTTATGATACAGAATCTCCACGTTTTCGGACGCGCTTTTCTCGCATTACTATAGATCCTACATTTAGCCTCCGGTTAAAGTCATCCTATGGCGAGATACAAAAACAGCACCCGCACCCTTAAATATGCCTCCAACGAAAAGTTTCCTCTTATGTTATCAGCAACTGACTCTTAAACGGAAAAAAACAATACTTTTTAACTGAACATAACCCTTTAATCCATATTCCTTACAACTGAAAACATTCATCAAATGCGCAAAATTTATCATTGATCGAATGGCAAGTCACAAACACAATTCTAAGTACAAATGACCTGAATTCGACAGGTATAAGTACAGAAGAATTGTCATTGACTTTTATATTTCTTCGTGGCTAAGTGGTACGTCAATGCTGTTACAAGTTTCCTGGACCAGTGTTCGATATCCGGCCGGTCAGAAGCTATTGTCTTTGAGTGATTTCGCCTTGGCTCTGATCCCGAGGTCGGTAAGAGAATCCAGACATTAACGTATCAAAATATATGGCTTATTTGAATATGAAAAACATGTCTAAATGTGCAAAATTTAACATTAATCGAATGCCAAGTACAAACATACCAATTAGCTATGATGGTGAAGATGGGTAGATTTCAGTTCTAAGTACAAAAAACTGAATTCGATAGGTATATGTACAAAAGGATTGTCATTGACTTTTATCATTCTTCGTGGCTAAGTGGCACATTACTGCTGTTACAAGTTTCCCGGCTGGTCAGAACCTATTGTCTTTGGGTGGTTTTGCCTGGGGCTCTGAACTCGAGAACGGTAAGAGAATCCAGACATTAATGTGTCAAAATGTGTCTTATTTGAATAGGAAAAACACGTCTAAATGTGCAAAATTTTCTTATATATATACAGTATTTCATATATATGTATATGTATATATACATATATATATATATATATATATATGTATATATATAGATATATATATATATATATATATATATATATATATATATATATATATATATATATATATATATATATATATATATATATATATATATATATATATATATATATACAGTATATCATATATATGTATATGTATATATACATATATATATATATATATATATATATATATATATATATATATATATATATATATATATATATATATATATATATATATATATATATATGAGGGCCGGGCATTGCCCCTACCTATCCTCCAAAATAACCCTAACTTTGTGACTAAACAATTCCTTGCGCTCAAAAAGAGATTACCTCATGAATTCAGCATATTTTCACAGTCGGGTTGGATTTACGTTGAACATGACCTACTCAGATGAGAGGTAGCCCATACAACTTGAATAGTTCATTGTATGAAGACAACAACAAAAAAAGCCAGCTTTTTCTAATCCACTGCAGGACACTGCAATGTCAATTCATTTCTGGGGTTACAATGGCAATTCATGTCTGGGGTTTGGCCAGTATTCATCACCATTTTGCCAAATAAAAATTGGTGATGGCGGGGTGTTTTGTCTAATGAGTAAGAGCAAACCAACCCAGTATAGGTAACACTGACTAGTACAGCTTTGCTAATCATGGCGATACACAATCATTTTTACCAGCTTAAGCTATCCTCACATACACATATATATATATATATATATATATATATATATATATATATATATATATATATGTGTGTGTGTGTGTGTGTGTGTGTGTGTGTGTGTGTGTGTATTCTTACAAAGCTGGTCTTCATGAAAATATAATATTTTATTCATGTATTTTATTTGTGTATTCAAGAGATGTATAGCCCGCTCTTAACGTAAGTTTCACTCACGTAGGATTAAGTAATGTATGTAAATTACATAAGACTGTTTTCATTCCTTTAATTGTGTTTTCATTTAGTTTCGAATATGTAAATTTATGCTATTTTTTTCTGGAATTAACTTTTTATTTCACATAGTTTTGTTTCAAAGTCTTATGTAAACTTGTTTATGTATGCTGTATGACACACATGAGGTAGCACGAGGGATTACGTCATTTTTATTTTTCCACGTGGTTAGAAAATGCCGGAAGATTCCAGAGTTAGGTTTTCTCTTTTTTTTTTTTTGTAATGTTACGAGAGGTGGTGGGTGGAGTTTGCTGAGAGGGTTGCCTTTGCCAAGCGTCGGTAGTACCTTTCTTCCATATTACCGAGTTGATGACCTGACATTGTGTGCACCCGCCTAGACCATTTGTAATGCATTGTATGAATTTGCTTGAAGGTTCTAGAATGAATTATGGTGCATATATATATCGAGCCTAGCAAAGCATGACAGACAAAGAATTCCAGCCTGATATACGAAAGCCATAGTTTCGCCAACCCTCTCTCATGCACCTCTCATACATGAATTGTGTTGCCTCTCAAAGATGTACAGTGTTCGTGAAACGTTGGTATTTTTTGTATCTGTTTAGAACAAAATTGAAGTGAGTATTATAAGTAATTCACATTGAAGATTATTTTGTAACTGGCCCTGGTAGTTTAACGTGAGGTTCATTGAATTTTTGGCTTAACCGCTCTGTAACCTTGTGTGGACCAAAAGACGTAAGTGTAACAGTTACATATATGTAAATTTCATTATTGTCTGTACATTAGTGTGTTAAAGTGTTAACTCCTTTCATTAATTCTCAAAATTAGATACTTTCATGAAATTAGTTTAAAAGTGAAACAGGTGTTTGTATTATTTTCTAAAGTTTTTGTCATATGTCTTACGCCTAGTTCAGATTAAATTTTGAATTAATGTTATATTTAGTTTTGAAAAAGCGTATTATTTCGATCACCAATATTTGTTTCAGTACTTTGCCTGCATTCCCTGATTAAGACCCGAAATAAGAGGTTTGTTTTAGAATAGGTCACATAAAAGAGACAGCCAGTTTTTGTTTTGAGTTGCGTAAGTGACCTTTGGATACTCAGTGTTCATATATATTACCGTTTGGGAGTTGCAAAAATATTCTCAGAACCCGTGTAATTTCTCGTGTGTATCAGACTTATGTAGTATAAAACAGGCGAGTTGTTGTGAGTTGGTTTGCTGTGACAGATCAGACCAAAATCTCCCACCATCACCAATTCACACTGGCCCCTAATCCCCAGCGGCAGTGGACCAACTGCTCAAAGTGGCGGGCAGTTACATCCCACTGCAAGGGGTACTAAAAATCTATGGATTAGAACAGGCCACCTTTCGAAACTAAACTTTGCTACATACAACGTCGGGACTCTCTCCAGGGAAGAAGGTCTTGCTTTGTTACTGTGGGATTTAATAGGATTTAATGTAATTGGAAGAACTTGGGAACCCTACATAGAATTAAAAGATGGCCATATAATTTACTTCAGAGTGGGTTGTCTTATTAAGAAAAATCTTGCAGGTAACATAAAAGACTTTTGCAGTACTAGTGATAGATCTGCACGATTAATTATCAAATTTATAATAAGTATATAGTAAAAACCATTCAAATGTATTTACCAGCAAAATCCTATACAGAGGAAGAAATATGCAATACAAAATACGTACTCCTAGCTATATGATGAAATGGAAGTAAGTACAGAAAAAAATGAACAGTAATATAAAAAAAATAGGTGGAAAAGTTCCTAAAGAAGATCAAGCGTTGGGGTGGCCTATGTTGTAACGTCTCTGACTGGTGATCGCCAGACTGGAGTTCGAGTCCCTCTCAAACTCGTTATTTCCTTTGGTTACTGCAGCCTCACTATCTTTGTGAGCTAAGGATATGAGGTGTTTGGGGGAGCCTATAGGTCTATCTACTGAATCATCAGCAGCCATTGCCTGGCCCTCCTTGGTCCTATCTTGGGTGGATGGAGCTCGGGCGCTAATCATTTGCATATATGGTAAGTCTCTAGGGCATTGCCCTGCCTAATAGGACAATGTCACTATCACTTGTCTGTACGATTCGTGACCGGCCTTTAAAAATATCAGAAAGCAGCAAAAATCTGTTAAAGAAAAAGGATGGAAATAATAGCAAAATCTAAGAGATGAAATAGTTACCAGAACTATCCAAGACTAAAAACTGAAGACATTCATGAACACAATCAGACCAAAATTGAGGAAACACTAACGAAAGGAAGAAGTATCAGGTTAATGATGAGAAGTCTTGGAACAGGGTGCAAATGGAAATATTAACAAAAGAGATGAAGTAGTAGAAATTGTAGAGGATTTTTATACAATTAATGATGTAAGAAGTATCTTTGCCAATAGAAATAGTGAAACACCTGAGCCAGTACTAAACATAACAGTAGGAGAAGTAAAGAAAGGGTTATTGGTAACATCTCTGCCTGGTGATCGCCAGACAGAGGTTCGAGTCACTCTCAAACTCGTTAGATTCTTTATTGTCTGCAACCTCACCATCCTTGTGAGCTCAGGATGAGGGTTTTGGGGGAGCCTATAGGTGTACCTGCTGAGTTATCAGCATCCATTACCTAGCCCTCCCTGGTCTTGGCTTGGGTGGAGAGAGGGTTTAGTTGGTGGTTAAATGATATATTGTCAGTCTCTAGGACATTGCCCAGCAATTGAGGAAATTTCATAGTAGTAAAACTTGCTGAAGTTTACACAAAATGTCTGCAAGAATGCTCTATACCTACAACTTGGAAAGACTTTATCATTATAATGATTCACAAAATGAGAGACACAGAAATTGATAAATTACGTCCCAGCTAGTGCAAGTTCAGTTGTATGTAGAATATTTACGAAGATTATATTAGGCTAAATAGAGAGACAGATAGACTTTAATCAACTAAGAGAGCAGGCAGGGTTTGGAAGCAAGTATTCAACAACTCACCATATCCATGTAATTAACCAGCTAATGGAGATGTCAACAAAGTATGCAAACCACTATGTATGGCATTATAATATTATGAGAAAGCTTTTGATTCTGTCAAATCTTCAGCAGCAAGGAAAACCCATCAAAGGCAAGAAATTTATGAATTTTATGTCAAGAGATTTGGAGATATCTATACATGAAGTAAAGCAATCCTAAAATTACATAGAGATAGTTAGAAAATTCCGATTGATAAAGGAGTAAGACATGGAGACCCCATCTCTTAAATCCTTCACAGATATGCGTAAAATTTATACCGGAAATACATTAGCAACATAAAACTTACCGATGACATATCTTTAGTAAATCATGGGAGGAATTATGGAAGATGATAGATTTTAATAGTGAAGCAGAAGTGTAGGGCTAATGAGTAAAACTACAATAATGTTCAATGAAAATGCAGAGAGACAACAAATAAGGGATATGCATGATCCATTGGTGTATGTTAATGAATATACGAACTGAGACAGTAAGTGATTTCCTAAGACATGAAACCAAAATTAAAAGAAGGATGAGCATAGGATGGAAAGGTTTTGGTAACAAAATGAGATTATGAAAAGTAAAATGCCACTTTAACTAGAAAAGAAAAGTACTTAATGAAATGGTCCTATCAATATTAACTTAAGCATCAGAAACTTGGAACCAAACTAAAGCCTTAGAAAATGAGCTATTTACACTCAAATAGCTATGGAAAGAATAATGATGGGATTATCACTAACCGAAAAAAAAAAAATGGATACAAGAGCAAACTAAGGTTGAGAAGGAAATTTACATAAGCATGACATATAATGAAAATGACAGATAATAGATGAACTTTAAGATTAATAGAATGGGTTCCTAGAGAATGCAAGAGAAGCATAGGAAGGAAGAGAACACGATGGATTGACGATCCAAGAAAGTTTGCCGGTGTGGACTTGCATAGAAAGACCATAAACAGACGCGAGTGAAATGACATGTTTGAGGACTTTGTTCTAGAGTGGACTAGTAATGGTTGATGATGATGATGATGATGATGATATATATATATATATATATATATATATATATATATATATATATATATATATATATATGTGTGTGTGTGTGTGTGTGTGTGTGTGAGTATGTGCTTATATATTTGTGAGCATGTGTTTGTGTGTTCTCTAGTTTTTTTCTGTTAAGCGTTTCTAATCTAGATTATTTTTCCATTTCATTCTATATCTCTTTTGTCCTCTTCAACTTTATTCTTCCCGTAGATGATTTATCTCTCTCTCTCTCTCTCTCTCTCTCTCTCTCTCTCTCTCTCTCTCTCTCTCGGAGTCAATAACCTTAGATGTCAGGATGCCAGAAAACCTCAAATCTCTCTCTCTCTCTCTCTCTCTCTCTCTCTCTCTCATGCAGTAATCTTGGTAAATGTCACACTATCACGAAAACATAAAAGGCATCTTCAATATGGAAATGAAGAAGGGGAGTATGAAAGGAAAGTCCCAGATTGATCTGGCTGTGTATGTACAAGGAACGGACTAGATCCCTCCCTTGCCTTACCTAGAATCAACGAATGCAATGCAGCCCTCTTACTTCCGCCATATTTCCTCCCTTCTCTAACTTCCTTCTCGTTACATCTTGTGTCTTGGAGAACGAAGTCGCACTGTTGGATCACATTCGAATATTCTTGTTAGCACGTTCATATCCAGACATTGCATAGAAGTACTGAATGGCATTAGACTCTCAGGTGAACGATATTCTATGATGTAGAATAAAGACAAAAGCCAATGATGATGTAGAATCTACATCATGATGGACCTTTGTCTATATTTGTCTCACGAAACGTAGCCTGCTATCGCCGTGTGCAAATAGTGGGAAGTCGTAGGTGCAATATTAGTTAATCTATATCAAATGAGAAATGCAATTTTTTGAAACTGATAATTCATGCAAGGTATTTTTATGAATAAGAAAATACCAAAACCTGCAATGAAAAAGCAAATTAACAGAAATTGCTTCATTTGTAATAAAATTACAGACGTGAAATCGTTTTGAAGAAAATGATTGCTTGATAATATGGTATTATTTTTTTCTAGTAACTCTTAATTATTTTAAGATATCATGCCATAATTCTGCGATGAGATTATCAGGCATATGCTAATCTCAAACTTGGTTTTAACAAATGCCAATTCACTGCTTACGTCATAAGTTTGAAATGGTCAACATTACTCTCCTTAACGTGTAAATCAAACCCTGGCCTCGTTACAGATGAGACAAATCTCATGACCACTATAGCGATCGGTTGAATAATGAAGTAAACTAAAAGAAAAGCCCAGAGGACTGTGACATACACGGATTACCTTATATGATATCGGTCCCATCAGAGGAAAAACTTCTCAATTAATATCTCCCGTCACTTTCGTGACAGAGTCATAGTTCAAGTTCCTGCTCTCAAACCATTTTCTCAACAATTCTTCATGATATATATTAATTCATTAACAATAATGATAAATAATGATATCATAGAGTGTTTATTCCAGTGATTTTAAAGAATGGTGAAGTTTAATAGAAGAACGATTGGTATACACTAAGGAAAAAATTGATGAAGTAAATGAGACTAATGGCATAGAAACAAATTATCTTTTGCTCAGTGTCTGTGTATTAAGGTTCTTGTTGATTTGCATTGTATTTGGGAAATTATTAAAACATTGTACATTCAGATATTGTCATAACGGGAATAAAATGAGATAGAACGTGAGAGAGAATGTTTCGAAACAATCAATTATCATTAGCAAGGGACTCAGGAAAGACACAAACTAGACAAATGAACAGAACAAAAGAGCGAAAAATGTATCTGATAGATATCAGGGAAGGGATAAGGAGACACGCTGATAGAGGAAGAGGTAGAATGCCATAGAGACAAATAAGAAGAAGAAGAGGTGAGTTAGACATTTGAAATATTTAGGAAGAGGCAAGGGAGTGAATATAATGCACGACAAAGGAAATTAAAACGTTGAGCGTTCAGGGAGAAAATGTACGAATGGTTTGGCTATAAATAAGTGGGATTAAAAGGCTTTGAACATCAAGGACGGATATATATATATATATATATATATATATATATATATATATATATATATATATATATATATATGTATATAATGATAAATATTTCTGTATACGTAATATGCATACACACAAACACATATATAAAATCATCTCCTCCTACGCCTAATTACTCTAAGGGCCTCAGTTAGATGTCGCCAGTCGTCTCTATCTTGTGATTTTTAATCAGCACTTTTCCATTCATCATCTCCCACTTCATGATTCATAGTCCTCAGCCATGTAGGTTTGGATCTTCCAACTCTTTTACTGCCTTGTGGAGCCCAGCTGAAAGTTTGGTGAACTAATCTCTCATGGGTAGCGTGAAGTGCATGCCCAAATCATCTCCATCTACCCTTCACCATGATTTCATCCACACATGGCACTTGAGTAATCTCCCTTATAGTTTCATTTCTAATTCTGTCCTGCCATCTTAACTCCCAATATTCTTCTGAGTGCTCTGTTCTCAAATCTACAAGATCTGTTGGATATTGTTTCATTGTCATACCCCGACTCATGTCTATATATTAACTGATATATAGCCTAATTTTCATATGTAATTTCAGGGGATTTGATTTCCGAATTTTACTTAACCTAGCTATTGCCTGACTATTTTTTTTAATCTTTTATTAAACTCCTGTTCTAAAGACCCTGTATTAGAGATCATAATTCCTGAATATATAAATTATCCCACCTCATCAATTTCCTGTTACCAATCCAGTCCAAGCATTCTCCACCATCCCCAATTGTTGTATGAATTACAAAACCCATGAGGAGGATAAACAACATTGGCGACAACACATTCCTTGGATAACTCCACTGATCACTGGAAATTCATTTGATAGTACTCCATTAACATAAACTTTGCACATGCTAGGCTCATGAATAGACTTAATGAAATTTACATATTTAAGAGGAACTCCATAATAACACAAGACTCTCCACAAAATTGGCCGGTGCACATTATCAAAGGCTTTTTCATAGTCCACAAATGCCATCAAAAGTGGATTTCTATATTCTACCCATTGCTGTCTGAAAATTAGTATTTGGTCAGTAAAACTTCTACCTTTTCAAAATCCTGCTTGTTCATTTCTCAGCTATGCTCTCTATTCTCTTTAGAATGAAGATATAATATATTTACATGACAACTGATGTTAGTGTGACGTCTCTGTAATTATTGTAGTCAGTCAGACCCCCTTTTTGCCATTTTCACCAACACTTCTAGCTCCCATTCATCAGGTTTTGCCTCTGCATGCCACATTTTACTCAATAATCTTGTAGCAATTCTGGGAGTTTCTTAATTTTTGGCCAAAATCATCAAGACAGCTATTCCATCGTGTCCAGGGGTTTTCCATTTCTTGAGTTTTTAAGGATAGATTGGACTATCAAGGGCACATCAAGGTCTTCCTCAGCTTCAGATATATCAATAAAATTTTTCCCTTCCTATTCATGGCCTCATTAAAGTGTTTTATCCAACATTGCCATTCTTCATCGTCTGTTGTCATAACAGATCCATCTTTTTTTTTTTTTTTTTTTTTTTTCTTTTTTTTTATATACCTCGGTAGTTTTTTTTTTTTCTTTCTTTTTTCCTATACCTCAGTAGAGATTCCATTAATAATTCTATGAGCGATTCTTACACCATAACCGATCCCTGAATTCATAGCTTTATCAGCCTCGTCTGCTTTCCTGTCTAAATATTCTCTACAGTCATTCCTGGTTTTTCTTTTGACCTCCCTATCAATACTGTAATACATAGCATGTTTTACCTTGTAATTTTCATTACTTCCTCAAAAAATTTCAACAGTCAATTTCTGTCTGTTTCTCCTTCTTAAAGTATCCCAAGTATCATTTGATATCCATCGCTTTCTCATTGTAACTGAATGTCCTTAAAGTTCACTACCAACTGACTGATATATATTCTGAATTTCACACCATTCCTCATTAATTGTTCGCTCCTCTTCTCTTAGAGTTTCTAAGACTGCAAATCGATTTCCACATTCAAATGCAAGCGTTTCTATGTGCTCATCATCTAGAAGCTTAGACAACTAAGCCGAGGTATTCTATTGAAATTTTTATTGTCTTTTCAGTTTTAATTTCAGTTTGGCAATGAGGAGCTGGTGATCACTACCAATACCTGCACCTCTATAGCTTCTTTATCTTTTTATTAATGGCTATGTGATCTATTTGATTTTTGTAATTGCTGCATAGTGAAGTTCATGTATATTTGTGGATGTCCTTGTACTAGAAAAGAGTACCTCCAAAAACAACATTATTGGTTGAACAGAATCTTATAAAACGAGCTCAATTTTCATTTGCAACTTCGCCAAGACCCTCAACACCCATCATATTTCCTATACCTTGATTATTCCTTCCAACTTTAGCATTGAAGTCTCCAATTGCAGTTTTTATATCTCTCTCTGGACTCTCATCTTTTACACTCTGCAGTTCTTCATAGTATTCATCTTTCCTTTCTTCAGGGGAATCATTTGTTGGTTCGTAGGGAAACTATAATACTCATATTGCACTGTTTTAATTTAAACTTTGCAAGTAAAAATCAACTATTTATAGCTCTTCATTCTGTTAATGCCCTTTCTGTTCTT
>NC_090726.1:94518922-94533922 GCF_036898095.1 Palaemon carinicauda
GGAGGGTATTTAGCCTTGCATGGTGTATCGGCTCCTCCATGTTGACCAGTTTTTCCGACTTTTTACTATAGTCTATGGGTTTCATCAATCACTTTATCTATAATTCTGTACATATTGTTTTTGTTATAATTCTTGTTAGTCTAGTTTTTAAGTATGATGTCTCTTTTTTATTTCTCTTAATTCTTATGCTGTCTGGAGACATTGAGCGAAATCTGGGACCAGTACGTCCTAGATTTCGTCAATGTCGTCTTTTGTATTGCAATATTCGTGGTCTTCACGCAAATATCTAAGAAGTTACAGTTTCGTCCAGACAGTATGATATTTTTTTGTGCTCAGAAACTTTGGTTTCTTATATGAGGCACTCCTCTGAGCTCCTTATAAGTGGTTTCAAGAAGCCAATAATGTTGAAACGTGATGCCATCCCTAGGGGCAGGGGAATGGCGGTGTATATTAGAACCGAGTACTCTGCTTCTCATAAGTCCTGCTATCAATGTGGATGTCATGAGATTCAGATAATAAAAGTTTGTGGCAGGCATAACAACTTTTATTTGTGTTCCATTTACCGGAATTCAGACATGGATGATTCTATCTTCGATTGTCTTTTTACCATTATGGCCAAGATACAAGAAGATGATAGAAAGGCTTCTTTTGTCTTTGTTGGTGATTTTAATGCTCACAATAAGGAGTGGTTAAGTTCTATGTCTCCTATCGATCGCCATGGCTTAAGAGCTTTAGACTTTGCCTCTGAATCAGGCTGTAAGCAAATCATAAATGAAGCTACTCACAGATCTGGTAATTGCTTGGACCTCGTATACACTAACTCCCCTGGTGTTATAGCTATTAAGGTTGGTTCTCCAGTCGGGACATCTGATCATGCCTTGATTTCATTAGTAGTGAAGACTGAGCAGCCTGTCCCTGATATATCATACTCTTTTAAAATTTATATGAAATCCCAAGCAGACTGAAATGGGATTTTGCATGATCTTTTGTGCTTGAATTGGTCACAATTATACAGTAGTGTAGATCCTGTTGTCCCTTTGTATGAGAATCTAGTCAACATAATTGATAGGCGTATCCCTTCTCGTGTGCTAAGGTACCGAGTGAAGGAAAAACCATGGTTCAATGATGATTGTAGACGTGCTTATTTGAAGAAGCAGAAGGCCTATCATCTTTGGAAGGGTAACAGATCAGATTTGACCTGGAACAACTATACTCAGCTTCGAGCTTTTGCTCAAAGAGTTTATGCCTCAACTGAATAGGAGTACAATTTAACCATAAAAGAACCCCTTTCTGGTACAACTCAGGAACATAAATGGTGGTCCACCCTTAAATCTGCACTCTTTGGTGTAGATGCAACAGTTCCTCCTTTACTTAAACCAGATGGCTCAGTCACTTTCTGTCCAAAGGAAAAGGCAACCCTGTTGCCTGATGTTTTTGACAGCAAATAGAGTAATGAAAAACTTGAACTTCCTCATTCCTGTTTTCCTGAGGCTAAACTAACTAATTTAGCTTTTCGATCTCGTGAGATTAAAGCTCTGTTCATGGACCTTGATGCTTATGGAGGTGTAGACCCAAATGGCATTTTTCCTTTGTTGTTTATAAAGACAGCAGATTTCTTAGCTCCAAAGTTATCTGTTATTTTGCGCAAGTTGGCAAAAAGAGGAGCTTTTAGCACTTGTTGGAGAATTGGTAATATTACTCCTCTATGTAAATGTGTTTGTGGTAGCTCAAGTCCCACTGATTACCGCCCAATTTCCATAACTCCCATATTATCTAAAGTTTTTGAACGTCTTCTGGCAAAACGTGTTAATAGGTTTGCTGAAGTTAATCATCTATTCCCTAGTTTGCAATTTGGTTTTCGTAAAGGCCTTGGAGCATGTGATGCCCTTCTTACAATCTCCAATGCTGTACAGAAATCCCTTGATTGTGGTCAGGAAGTTTGTATGATTGGCCTTGATTTTAGTGCTGCCTTTGACCGCGTTAATCATGAGGCCCTTGTTTTCAAACTCAAGCAGTTGGGAGTGGGTGAGTCGTTTTTTAGTATTATTATTGATTTTTTAAGTAATAGGTCTCAAAGAGTTGTTGTTGATGGGCACCATAGTAAGTATAGAAATGTGATATCCGGTGTTCCACAGGGTAGTGCTCTTGGCCCATTACTTTTCATACTATATATACATGACATGTGGTTTGGCCTAGAAAACAAGCTTGTTAAATATGCAGATGATGCTACTCTCTTTGCATCAATTCTATCCCCTGAATGTAGATCTGGGGTTTGTGAATCCCTTAATAGAGATTTAGCGAAAATTAGTGCATGGTGCAAATTATGGGGTATGAAATTGAATCCTAATAAAACTCAAAGTATGATTGTAAGTAGGTGAAGGACGGTGGTTCCTCAACATCCGGATCTCAGTATTGATAATGTTTCTTTAAATTTGTATGACTCTTTCAAAATTTTAGGTGTGATTCTCGACAGTAAATTTACTTTTGAGAAACATATAAGGTCTGTGTCTTCTTCAATTGCACAATTGGCTTATTGAGAAAGTCTTAGAAGATTTTCGGTGATCAATCTATTTTGAAGAAGTGTTTTAATTCTTTCATTCTACCTTGTTTTGAGTATTGTTCTCCTGTCTGGTGTTCAGCTGCTGATTCTCATCTTAATTTGTTGGACAGAAACTTACGGTTTATTAAATTTCTTATTCCTGATCTAGACATTAATCTTTGGCACCGTCATTCAATTAGTTCATTATGCATGTTGCATAAGATTTTTCATAACTCTGACCATCCTTTACATTCAGATCTCCCTAGACAATTCTATCCTGTTCGTAATACTAGGCAGGCAGTTAATTGTAATAACCATGCCTTCTACATCATGAGGCTCAATACTACACAGTATTCTAGAAGTTTTATTCCAGCTGTGATCAAGTTGTGGAATGATCTTCCTAATCGGGTAGTTGAATCAGTAGAACTTCAAAAGTTCAAAGTTGGAGCAAATGTTTTTATGTTGACCAGGCTGACATGAGTCTTTTTATAGTTTATATATGACATATCTGTTTTTAACGTTGTTAATAGTTTATATAGGACATATCTGTTTTAACGTTGTTACTGTTTTTAGAACGGTTTATTGTTAATTTATTCTCATCATTTATTTATTTCCTTACTTCCTTCCCTCATTGGGCTATTTTTCCCTATTGGAGCCCTTGGGCTTGTAGCATCTTGCTTTTCCAACTAGGGTTGTAGCTTGGCTAGTAATAATAATAATAATAATAATAATAATAATAATAATAATAATTTTGTCCTAGAGCTCCTCGCTGTTTGATCGATTGTCGTACCCACTGGACTAAAGTAAGCAAATGGGATAATTTGTAGACACGAGTGAAGTCACAAAATGCTCAGAGGAAATGTTTTAGGAGCTATGTAAGAATTTCTGGAGAGAATTATATATATATTTATATGTATATATATATATATTTATATATATATATAATATATATATATATATATATATATATATATATATATATGTATTTTTATATACATATATGTATATATATATATATATATATATATATATATATATATATATATATATATATATATATATGCATATATATTGGATAAAATTTAGATACTATAAAGTACAGATAGCTATTTAGCATGAATAAAAAAATACAGATAATAAAGGCCCTTGAGATGACAGAGAGCGGAAGGATTAAAAAAAATAAGATTTTGGTAGTATGTTTAGCAGACATAAAAGATTACTCAGTGTTTTTGGTGGTAGAAGGGAAGGATGAAAGATTAGTATCGAAAATTGTTAATTTTGGTGTTTTGGAAGGAGAATATGGTCAGCAAGAAGGGATGAGTTGTTGTGAATGTTGGGCGAGAAGAGCCTTTACGTGTAAGAAACACTAATTGCTTGAAGTAGAGAGACAATTCATGCATTGCAAGATATGTAAATTAGCTGTTGATGTGCAGGTTGTGAAGCTCTGATTCGACAAAAGGCTTTACACTTGGCTTGTCTTTCCACAAAGTCATCCAATTTCAACGGAACGTTTCATAACACATACACACACAGATATATATACATATACACATATATATATATATATATATATATATATATATATATATATATATATATATATATATATATATGTATATGTGTGTGTGTCTGTGTATGTGTGTATGTGTGTGTATGTGTTTTTTGTGTTCGTATACACTATAGGGAAATTATATTTTTATGTCATCCCAGCGGATGCGCTTTTCTTTTCTCCTAGATTCTCGCTCACGCAATATTTTAGAATTTCCCCTTACAGAAAGGAATGTAATTAAAAAGTCAGCTATCAGACAAACTGTGGATGAACATTTTTCTATTTTCAACGTTTTTCCTATTTAGGATTGTATCTTTTTATCAGTCTTCCTTTTTTGTGGTCATAACAATGTTCAGAAACAAAGGATATTATTTTTGTTAGTTTGCTTATGATTCTGGTGCGTGTTTTATTTACATTTAATCTTCATAGTTTTAGTTTTGATACGCTTTTTTCTCTGGCATCAGCAAAAGATATGAATATTTTTCAGAAAATTGAATGAAGTATATCGAAGAGTTTAAAGATAGACATATATCTTAGTAGTTATTAAGATAGAAAATATGAGAAATAATTCATCAGCACCAAGAACAGTAGTATCAGCCGTAACGACAACGAAACCAATGGGAAAATATATCAATAACTGTATAATGCTCGTATAGCTAAACCTTGTTATGAAATATCCATTTATTAATAGAAAAAAGGGATGGCTCGTGTGCTGAAACTCATCCTTTTTTATCTTCTCAATTTGACTCATTATTTTTATTGATGAGAGAGAGAGAGAGAGAGAGAGAGAGAGAGAGAGAGAGAGAGAGAGAGAGAGAGAGAGAGAGGATGGAATTGGTTTCGTCAGCAGAGAAATTTCAATGTTAAGTAAAAAAAATCATACTCATCAATTACAAGAATAGCAGTAGAATTCTGCCCTGATATCTTTATTAGAAAACAAGTCCTCGTTAAGAACAATCTTGATTTTCTTCAAATATATTGGAGATCTTCTCTTTAATCTGCCTCATTGATCTCTTTGATACAGCGACCGAGTATATCTTGCTTAATACCATTGAAGATTTACTGAATTTTTGTGCCAGTGTGTGGAAAAAAATCAATACACTATGTTTAATGGAGAATTTACTGTCAAATCCTCGATAGTAAATAAGATAGAATTCTTATTTACCTATCAAAAATGCAGCATATTTATGATCCGGGCTTTTAAGTGTCCAAACGTCTATCTGATTTCAACAGCTATCATGATAGATAATCGTGTCAAGTATTTATTTCTTGTCTTTATGACACTAGTTTTATCGTTCCGAAATATCAAGGATTACCGGAAAGGATTTGATAACATCGAGATTGATAAACGAAAGTTGATCCAAAATCTTAATACGTGACTTAGAGTCAACTGTACTTTGATTTCTATAATCTCTTTATACTTTTTTTCCTTCAATAACCTACATTGAAGGCTCATCGGTAAAGTGGCAATCCCCTGTACGCACTGCGATCTTAATTTTTATCTCGGAAATCATATTCCTTCTCCTCCAATACATATTTCATGCCATATATATATATATATATATATATATATATATATATATATATATATATATATATATATATATATATATATACAAGGTTTTAGAACTTCGGAGTTGTACTCTGATTTTAGTAACCTATATTCATCCATTAGTTTTACGTGAGGAAACAGCCTCAAAATTCTTTTGTTTCATTCTTTAACCTATGTAAGCCTTTGTATCACTTTTATGCGTCCCCCATTTAACCTACCAAGTCTTGTCACACCACATATGCAATGCAAGCATTTACTTTCAACAGCTCCAACAATTGTTCTTTCATTCACCATCAAGATCTTCACTGAAGGAGATTTGTTCGACAATCTCTCCATGTATTTCGATATTGGCAAGCTCAGATATCTGCTGGGTTGAACTTCCACCGCATGTTTCTCAGGCCTATCCCTACTGGTTAAAAAAAAATCCCTGAAAATTGGTGACTTGCAATGGATCTCTTCTCACTTAGGCCGAATCTTAGTACTCGGCTGACGATTTTGGAACCGTATTTGTTCCCAGATTATGACTTGATAAGATATCCATTTAAAGATAATGAGCAGCATCTACTAGGGTCAAGGAAAAGATTCTATGACTATCAATCCTACCCTCCCAAATAATTTGCTGAAAAACTAGAAGACTGAGTACTTCTGGCACTTCTCCTTCAAAGGGCAAATACTGTGGTATATATATATATATATATATATATATATATATATATATATATATATATATATATATATATATATATATATATGTGTGTGTGTGTGTATACTGTATATATATATATATATATATATATATATATATATATATATATATATATATATATGTGTGTATATGTGTGTGTATGTTTATTAATTCGTTTATTTATTTCCATTTACCTACCCAATCTTGCTACTCCTTTCATTTTATCTCAATTCTCCCATGTTACAAACACTTCCAAACTCTTTTACTAGTTTTTACCGTTTGTCTTAGTATCCTCTCGTTGATTTTTTGCATCTCTCTATCCCCAAAGTTATTGACAAACTTCAGATATATATCGCCCCTAGTTTCAAACTCACATCTTTACCAAACTAGACAGTATTACCCTATCTATGTTTTGTGCGCAATGCGTCTCCAACCATCTAAAATGTTCCAATTACTCCGAACAACACAATTTTCTGACACATTTCCAACGTCTGCAGCATAGCATTTCTATGTCCATATATATTTCATGCAGTTTTCCCTTTACATTCAAACTTTTCACGAGCTATTTTCATCATACTTCATCCACACATCCAGTTCCTCACCTAAACTCACACTGTTCTCCTCTTATCTCTTATCTTCAATAAATGGCTTCATCAAAGATAAAAATTTATATCCCCCTTTAATGTTTGCATATTATATTACCTTCAATTATATTACTTCCTTCCTTTCCTTCTTGACTGAACTACCCATCCTCCTCTATGCCTACAAATGATCATCTCTTATGTATTGCAATCACACTATAACTAATTTCCATCAACCCACCAACTACTGTTTTTATTCCATCTTCCTTCTTTTCTATATCCTCTATCACTCATTACTGTCCCCATAATATTTTCATAGAATTTAACAACTTTCATATTAAACTAACTATTCTTTATTACATTTACGTCCACATTTTATTCCATTCTCCTTCAGCATATATCTATTATACAGTATTTTTGTGCTTGTAAGTATATATATATATATATATATATATATATATATATATATATATATATATATATATATATATATAAGTATATATATATATATATATATATATATATAGTATATATGTATATATATATATATATGAGAATTTTATCACTAAAACTCGTGTTTTTAACTTATTTGAATAGGCCACAAATACCTTCCAATATCGAATTCACTTTACCATGGAATCACGGACCCGTGGATAATCATTATCTCCACCGAGGAGGTGGAATTTTCAGGTGGGTTAATTATTTGTGTGTGTGCCTGTGTACAGGATTACGTCAAAAGTACTCGACAGATTTTGACGAAATTTTCACCACAGATAGATCTTAGGTCATGGACGAACCCATCAAATTTTGGAGATGATCTGGATTTGCATGTTTCACGATTTTAAAGAAAACGTCGAACGAAATTGACAGATTTTGACGAATTTCCACCACAGATAAATCTTAGACCATGGGCAACTTCATTAATTATTGGAGATGATCCTGTTCCGGATCCATATTTATCTCTGTGCCTGTCTGTCTTTCTGTCTGTGGAAAGGATTAAGTCCATACTACTCAACGGATTACGACGAAATTTTCACCACAGGTAGATCTAAGGTCATGGAAGACCTCATTAAGCTTGGAAATTATCTGGATACGGATCCTGATTTGCATTTTTTGCCATTTTAAAGATAACTTCAAACCAAATCGACAGATTTTGACAAAATTTTCACTACTGATAGATATAAGGTCATGGATGACCCCATCAAATTTTGAAGATGATGTGGATCCAGATACGGATTCTAACTCCGGATTTGTATTTCTCGCCATTTTAAAGAACGTCAAAGCAACTTGACGGATTTTGACGAAATTGTCACCACAGATAGATCATAGCCATGGACGACTCCAATAAATTTTGGTGATGATCCAGATCCTAATTCTGGATCAGGATCAGCAGTCTGGATCAGGTGCAAACTGAATGTCTTTTTGTATCAAAGTTCTTCATTGGCAGAGGTCAGAAATCTCTGATTATTATTATTATTATTATTATTATTATTATTATTATTATTATTATTATTATTATCTTAGCAAAACCCTTATTAAATCTTGAGAACTATAATGACCAAGGATGTGGAGATTTGTAGAGAAAATTACCAGGCCTAAGGCTGAAAGTCCGCATTTCTTTTATCTTAAAATTATTGCTGTTGAAGAACAGATTAACTTATCAGTACTCGATTACATCTTCAATGGCATCATTTGAAGTTTACATGGAGGGAATTGAAGATATTAGTTCTATGATTAATAACATTGAATACCATCCTAAATATTGTCTATGATTATTTCTAGATGAATGCACAGCAGCAGATAGAAAAAAAAAAGAGCAGTGGTCGCACTGATCATACAAGTTATCTTGCTGAATTAAGAAATTAATTGCTTTATCGTTCGTGTTTCGTAGTTCCCTTCCTCAAAATCCTTCATCTTATATCATGGAACTTATTGAATAGCGCCTTTAGTGATTGACGTAAGAAATAGATATTTCAGTGCTTAAGGACTAGTGTTATTGATATACGGTAAAATTAACAGTAAGCCCAACATCCTTGATGTCCACAATGTTTTGGTGATCTGACTTTCATTGTAGTGGATTATGAAATATTTCCATTGGAAATTTAAAACTATAGTGATTTTTTATGGGGGAAACAGTTGGATGATTACTTTTTTGCATTTGCTTGAATAGGTTATCACGGTGTCTGTGGCGTGAAGATTTTTTTTTTTTTGGGGGGGGGGGGGTGGGGGTGATACCTTTGTATCCAATCTCAGGTATCAATTGTGATATTAATAATGATAATGATAATAGTAATAATAATCATAATAATGATAATAATAATAATAATAAAAATAATAGTTATTATTATTATTATTATTATTATTATTATTATTATTATTATTATTATTATTATTATTATTATTATTATTATTATTTTGTAGTTAGTACAATAATCTTAATATTCATATACTATGCATAAAAATGATAATGATAATGATAATAATAATAATTCTATTGATCGCTATTTAATTAACTCATCCACCTGCCTCAGTTTGGAAATGTCAAAGCATTGTATCAAAGATTGCATTCTTTGTGGTATGTATGTATGTATGTATGTATGTATGTATGTATGTATGTGTAGATCTTTGTTATATATGCAAAGGGTATTTTACGAAGTGTTTGTAGGTAATAGACACTACTATGAATGTTCACACTTTAGTGACGATATTCAAGGAAAATCTGTTTTACAAAATGGTAAAATAAATCTATACTTTTGTAGTCTAAGATACTTTAAAGATGTTATCTTCTTGTTGGTTAAGATTTGACTTACAAGCTTAAAGGTCATGCAGTGTTGAAATTGGAACACTGGGAATACAGCGAGTCTTACCAGACCATACGAAGGAGTTTGAAGAGGTTTCTGGCTTTGCTGTGCTATACCATTGTTGATGCATTTATCAAATTCTAATAATCCAAGTAAACTCAGATTCGGATAAGAACTCTTCTCTCTCTCTCTCTCTCTCTCTCTCTCTCTCTCTCTCTCTCTCTCTCTCTCTCTCTCTCTCTCTCTCTTCAGTATATCTTTGGGTTTCCATCTCAGTGAAATATCTGGGTGACTTATCTTATGAGAAAATCGTCTTATTGATTGTCGCTTAATGACATAGGGTGCAGATCATTATTATTCATCCGAGTCATCTCCGGTTTCTCTTATTTCTTGAATATTTGTTGGCTGCTACTGCTGACGTACGTTAACATGAATAATAATAATGATATCTACCCTCATTATAAAATGAACAATACACTTCTTTATCCTTGCTCTCAAAGACAGCCATTCCATTTATACATGCATTTTAAGAATAGATACATGTGTTTCATGAAAATGTATATTGAATTATGCTATATGGAAATATACATCAGTAAACGAACCAAAAATTTCTATTTTTCTATGAAAGGTCTGGCTTTAAGCAAAAATGAATACGTAAAAAAATGGGTCCGTATTATACTTCTATTGATTGCCTGTCTCAGAAACTGAAGTCAAGGTGTGTTGAACTGAGTTTCCGACAAATGTGACAAATTGTAACCTTAAAACTACATTTTATGATGCCTGAGAATTTACTAACACCCTATCCCTAACTTTTAATTTATCCGTGCTCATGGCTGTGAAAAATACTGCCGGATATTTTTAGAAAATAAGGGCAAAAAATAAGTCTTGAGTCATAACTTATATTCCACTTGGATAGTGTGGTGAGAGATATCCCCTATGTAACATGACAAGCATTCGATTGAAATCTTTGTGTATGGTTTAATTTTTTTCGGTGTGCACATGGGTCATTATGCGCAGGCTTTGATAATTGTTACTAGGGGCAGTTACATAATAAAGTTTACATGAAACTTGAGAACACATATAAGCTTTACATTACAAGGGTTTAAAAGACCTTTACCGTATTGCACAAAATGTTCATTGCTTAATGGACAAAAAGCATTTAGTATGATAACCTTGATTAACTCTCAAATTTAAGATAATACCGATTTTTTTTAAGGGTAATGAAGTCGATTATGTAATAAGACATGTTTAAAAGATGCTTAATCACATATTATTTAGAGAATTTTATTGTAGCTTCAATCAGGAGAAAGTTGTTTTCCTCTCTTTCAGTTTTCTTGGTAGAAGGTTGGCCATGGCACCAGTCACCCGATGAAATACTACTGACTACTGCTAGAGCATTATTGGGAACTACATTGGACCTGTCTCTGGTTACGGCTAATTTTTCCTTTGCCTACACATACACCGAATAGTCTGGCCTATTCCTTACACATTCTACTCTTTCTTCATACACCTGACAACGCTAAGAAAACTTGAAAATTCTTCTCCACTCAAGAGGTCAATTACTGCAATGTAATTTTTATTGGCTACTTTCCACTTGGTAAGGATAGAAGAGACTCTTCAGCAATGGGAAGCAGCTCTTCTAGAGGGAGGCTAATCAAGAATTAAACCATTGTTCTATAGTCTTGGGTATTGCTATAGCCTCTGTACCATGGTCCTCCACTTTCTTGGGTTAGAGTTCTCTTACTTGAGGGTACACTTAGGCCCACTATCTTATCTGCTTCCCTATTTCCTTTCTTCACTGGGCTATTTTCTTCGTTGAATCTCTTGGGCTTATAGTATCCTGCTTTCCAACTAGGGTTGTAGCTTAGCTAGTAATAATAATAATAATAATAACAATAGTAATAATAATAATAATAATAATAATAATAATAATAATAATAATACTAATAATAATAATAATAATAATAGGTTTCATGCAAGATTATGGCTGCCTCAGGGACATTTATCTTGTAATTGAGCATCTTAATCACTTTCTAATATAATTACTGCATGTCGCCAGTAACTGTGCTCTGTTGGTCATCAGTAGGTGAGAGAGATTTTTCTAAAAATATACTAAAAGTAATCTGTCATATACAAAGTATAAATGAGTTCCTGCCACTCATAGCGGAAGGTTGTCAGGTGTCTTCTCTTATCTTCAGGCAAGAAGTGGATGGATGGGGGCAGGGCTGGCTCTTTTTATATGCCTCGGCGCGTCGATCGTTGATTGATCCTTGTGAGCAGAGTCCTTACCAGTCAGCAACGGAGCTGCTGTCCCGTTAGTTGAAGCACTCGTTAAGAGGAGATTCATCACAGTCAGGCTGCTACTACGACCATGGTCGTCGGAGTTAGGAGGGTCGTGAGTAGGTCGAAGCAGAGCTACTAGTGCTTTGCACTGATTTGCCAATGCACTGCCTGAGTGAGGCTTGGCATCAGGCAAGCTGTTCTGCCCCTCAGATCCATGGCCCAGTGAGTCTCATGCTGCTCCCTGATTGGCTGAGGCGCTCGCCAGGAGAGTCTCAGTTACAGGAAGGCTGTCAGGCTGCTAATTATCATTGTCATGCTTGTCAACGTTGGTGCGAGGCTGGGTGGTGTCCTTACAACAGGAGGGAAGATGGAACATCTGTCGGGTTGTGTTAAGGTCTTGCTTTTCCTGTTGGATGAGCAGGTCCTCTAGAATCCTTAACCTTCTGTTGTCTTGGGCATTGCTGATGATCGTGGTATTCATGGTGATGTCCTGATGTTTGATGCTCTTGTTGTGCACTTAGAGTTGGTGCATCTTAATAGCTCCTTATTGAATATGGCAAGACAAACGTTTTGAAAGCCTCATAATTGCCATTTCAACATAACGGACTGGGCAATGGTAGGAATAGATGGCATTGGACTATTTTAGAGAGTCCTGCATGGAAGGGGCCAAAACTGTTCTTCAAGATGATGGATCTTGTCCTCGTGTTTTGATGATATAGTTTCAGGTTAATCTTGGTGTCCTCTTGGGAAGCCTTCATGTTATTTGTGATGATATCCTTCATAGCCTTCTCGCATTGCTGATACTGCTTGTAGTACGGGTTGTCTTTGGAAGTACTGCTCTCGGTGCTAGATTCAGTTTCATACCAATTATTAAGCACGTTTGACCTCTTGGTTTACTTGCCTGTTGGAGTAGCCCTTGTTCACAAGAACCTTGGTTAATCAGTCCAGTTTCTTGTGGGTCTCAGTCCAAGAAGAACAAAAAAATAGGGCCCGACGAGCGTAACCTCGGATGGGGGAAGTCTTGTGCCTAATGGGACACTCACTACCCCCATTCAAGCAAAGGCCTAAGTTTGTGGGTTTTGTGTAATTTGGGGTGTCAAAACCACGCTTAGCAGTCGAGACCAGGACATCCAGGAAGGTAGAGCAGCCGTTGTCTTGATATTCGAGAGTGAATCTAAGGGAGCTGGACTCCTCAAAGGTTCAGCAAAGTTTATCATTGTGCTCAGAAGGGGGGATATTTCACAAAGGTGTCGTCGATGTAGCAGATGGTATATTTCAGGGCGATCTTCATGCGTAAATACTCCTTACTCCCATGTAAAAGTTGGTGAAGAAGACAACGAGAGGGGTGCCTATTTCTACAACATACCTTTGTGCTTACGATGGGTGGTGAAAGGAGCCTTCTTCGTACATATTTCCAGGAGAATGCAAAGGGCATGCCCAGGAATGTCGAGATGAGGGGTCGAATCATCCCTATAGACTCATTCCAGGATAAGTTGGAGGGTCCCATCTATAGGAACATTCGTGAAAGAGACTCCACATCGAAAGAAGGAATAACTCCTTCACTGGAATTTCCTTTGATTTTTGTCAGGAACTCCATAGAAGAGGCCATTCTGTACTTGTCTGGAACATAGAGAGTTAGAAGTGCTTTGAGTTTCTTTGTAAGCTGGTAAGTATGGCGCTGGCTGATGATTGGGCAGAAGGGTTCCCTGCTCTATGAGTTTTCACATATCCATAAAGGTTATCCAGGCTGAAATCACCAGTGATTGGCTGAAAGTGGACAGCAATTGAAGGGTGTTTTGATGACTTCGATGGAGCAGTTGACCTCTTTTGATGTCTTCAATTGGGTTGGAAGTAAGCTGATGAAATTTCGAAGTGTCAACCAGGATAGTGTCCAGTTTTCCGTAATAATCTGCGGTGTCAATGAGGACAAAGACTGCATGCTATCCGCACTTGTATGCTCTCCACACGAGAATGTCCACTTTATCCTTCAGTTCCTTGTCTGCAGTCCCCATGGCTCTGGAAACAATACCGCTAGTGTACTGTCCTCGGTCTGTGAGCGCTTCAGCGAGCAGGAGGGGCTGGAGGCCATCATTAGTATGGAGAGTGCCTTTTCTTGGTGATTAAGAATGGAGTCGATCAGCAGTTCAACCTCTAGCTTCTTGCACATAGGTCTGGGACGAGATATGATGTGGCAGTTCAGGTCTAGCTACAGTATCTTACTCTGGGTTGGCAAATGGGAGAAAGTTGAAATATTGATGTACACCTGCTTCTTCTCTGGGCTACAGTTTTTGCCGTCGGTGATAGTCACAATCCTTGAGAGATTTGAGTGGGCGGAAAATGTTGCCCGAATAAGGGAGGTCCTGTTGGTGGTTGACCTAGGGGTCCAAATACAATCCTTTAATATAATGAAATGCTACACCTAATGAATCTTAAAATGTTTGTAACTTTATCTTTGGTTTATAAAAAGCTATTTTTCTGGCTACCAGAAAGTGGTAAATGGTAGATAGAGAGATGATAATCATAACACCACTTACTTCACACTCTTGGTTTACCTTAATTGAAAAAGAATACTGTCTGTAAATGTAAGCGGCGTAAAGCTGGGACCTTTTATCATCTAAACAAAATTACATAACGTTTTCGTTCCCCAACAACCGTAATTACACTCTGCACCATCTTCATATAATTTGCTGTTAACGCTTTATTTCCAAAGCTGCAATTTATCAAGAATTTCACGTATAGTCCACAGCACTTTGCTTCCAGAAGTATTTCTGTTAAATGAAACGTTTCCGTGACATTTACGACTGTTGCTCCACGTTCATTCAAGATTGAAAATGCTCGACTGCTATTTTAAAACTTACTTTGTGAAATGGCTAATTATTTGTTTATTCATTCACAGAACCTAAATTTTACTACCGTGATCTTTATGGAAGTTCTTTTTTATATGTGATTTATTTTTATAAGAGTTTATTTAGTTAAGTTTCTGAGACTACTGCTTATTCCTGAAACATTT
>NC_090726.1:94538922-94546422 GCF_036898095.1 Palaemon carinicauda
TTGTTACCTATTAATGATATCATAGAATTTATTACTATTTTTATCTTAATTCTTAAGTCATGATGTGTCATTATTGGGTTACTATAAAAATAGATTTGGTAATAAGGGAAACTTGATTTGTTTATCTTTATTTAGTTGAAAATCATACTCATCATGTAGTGGTGTAATAAGTTCATAATTATATACCTGTTGTGTTCAAGTTCAGCCAGGATTATTTTATATCACCGATATGATTTTGGGAGACTTTTACATATAAGCGTATCATCACGTACGTGATGAATTGAGAGATTGCTTGCGAAATTTACATTGCATTATATATTCCCGTAATCGAAGATACTAGTTTATCTTAAATTATGTAATGCAATATTTTCGGCCGCAGATACATGAAGTTAGATGGATATTGTGGGAGGAATTGGCGTCATCTAGAGATTTATTGTGATTGTGGAGATTTCCCAGTTTTCTTGTAATAAAGACGTGTCTCGTATTGCAAAGTGCTAAGAAGGGTCTTTGTTTATTACTAAAGAAATTCTTTACAACTATCCCCAGAGAAGTTAATTATTTATTTATACTCATATTCGATATAAACTATAAGGTATCCTTACTAATATAATTTGCATGGGTTAATCTACCCATAGTTTTCAATTGCAAGAGAGAGAGAGAGAGAGAGAGAGAGAGAGAGAGAGATTTGAAACGGATGTGTTGAATAGTTGGAGCTTGATGCTTTAACCTTATACTTCACTTCGAAAAGTTATAACGACATTTCCCTCTTGATAGACATAAATCTCACAAACGACAATTTTCATGAGTAGTTCTTTCTGGTAAAGGAATTTTCTTGCCACGGGTTGGCTAGTTCGAAAACAACGGTGGAGCAAGTCATTCAGAAAGTACTGGTTTTCATATCTTGTCTACATTCTTATCAGTTATTTGAAATATCAAAGTAACCCCTCGCCATCCCACCACACTAAAACCCCTTAATATTTAATGGTATTCAGTTGACATAATGTCCAAAATAGGCGGTTTCATAAGAAAACGTTTCGTTTAACCTAGTGAGAAATAAAGTGACTGATTTGCTGATGCAAATTGACGTTGCAACTTCCATGGTCATCGATGGTGTACTCACCCGTGCAGTAAAATTTTTATTTCCATTCTTGTTTTCTGAAATCACACAGGAAAGTACATGACTCCACATGCCAGTGTTTGCAACGTGCCCTCCTGTTATAAATATAAAAGACTGAGAAATGAAGAAGTTACCAAAACACGGATGGTAAATAGTGTACAGTATTTTCATCAATTCTTTTATCGAAGCATAAAGGCCATGTCTTTTTTAACGAATGTTATGTACAGACTGTTGTACCAGCATAGTGAAATCACTTTTTTTTCGCCACTCGGCTCTTGTTTTCCAAATGCAAAGCTGAAACGAGTGCTTTATTTTTTTAACCCCCAAAAAGAGCGATTTTCCACGAGGCTTAGCTGTGAACAATAAACATCCTGTTAACCCTGCAGACTTTATATATATATATATATATATATATATATATATATATATATATATATATATGTATATATATATATGTGTATATATATATATATATATATATATATATATATATATATATATAAATATATATATATATATATATATATTTACATATATATATATATATATATATATATGTATATATATATTATTTATACATATATATATATATATATATATATCAATATATATAAATATATATATATATATATATATATGTATATATATATATATATATATATATATATATATATATATATATATATATATTCACACACATACATATCTTATACTCTACCCGACACTTGTTATAACTCTCTCCCATGGTGTATAATAGAAGCGTTATGGGTAATGAAGTTCAGTTCCATGATTCATAGTACTTTGGGAAGACCTAAGAGAATAAAGAAAATCCAGTATAACACATCACATAAAGGTACGGAGAGGTGATTATAGTGAGTAATTGTTATCTGCTATTAAAAGGAGATTTACCATCCCAAAGGAGTCAAAGTTCGTCTCTTACAGCGCCTGCCGTGAGTAAATGTTACTGTTACTTTACTTTGATATGTAACATTAACCCAGATGTATCTTAGTGAGCGCAGCTATATGAGCATACTACAAATAGACAAGAAATTTTTACTTCAAAATATCTTACACCGTGTTTCTTGTCTTGAGCCTTTCCCTTGATGCACAAAAAAGGGCAAGGAAATATGGTCCATATCTGAGAGAGTTAGGTAAATTATGTTCTTATGAGCAAGAAGAAACGAGACACAGCTGTACATCGTTAGGAAGTCAGAGCTAGAGGTAAAAGGGAAGATAGAAAGAGGAGAAATAGCAGAGGTAAAAGGTAAGATGAGTTGGACCTTCCCTTCTTTGAATAAAAAATTTAAAGAAAAAATCAGGCTAAGGTTAGTCCTTTTTCTTTTCCTTTTTTTTTGGTTGTCGGCCTTAGAATCTTGGCAAGTTAACAAAGTTAATTTTTTTTTTCCCTGAAGGAAATGAAAGAAAAAAACTGAAGAATGCAATAGCTTCAATGTGGGAAGTTGGGCCAACGTGACTTGTAAATACTGAAGGGAAAAGATGAATTTATAGCATTAAAATACTAGATTGAATCATGTCTTCAAAATAGTTTCTTGAATTATTTGAAGACTCATAAACCTCTTCAATTAAAAGAATTTTAGGTCGAGTTTATTAACCATTACCGACCTACAAATTTGAATCATTAAATTTGTGATTTAGAATTACCTGAGATACGGCATTTGAAGTAATAAATCGCGTATCCCCTCTGAATTCTTTGAATTTCTATTTCAAAACATGAACTGCTCTCTCTCTCTCTCTCTCTCTCTCTCTCTCTCTCTCTCTCTCTCTCTCTCTCTCTCTCTCTCTCTCTCTCTCTCTCTCTCTCTCTCTCTCTCATTGTTGATTGTTTACGTCTCTGAAGGCATTTCATCGTTTCGGCGAGGGCATCGATCTGAAGTCTTGCTAACGTGTCCTCATATATGTTTGAATGGTTCATTTACTCCCCTTGACTTGCCATCTGATAGTCTCTATATGAGCCTCTCCGCTCTTGAAAAGGGGACATCTCAAGTGGTGTGTCTCACTGCTTCAATTTCCACTCTGTTCGACGCACTGTGCGATGAGGATATATATATATATATATATATATATATATATATATATATATATATATATATATATATATATATACAGTGTATATATATATACAGTGTATATATATATATATATATATATATATATATATATATACACTGTATATATATATATATATATATATATATATATATATATACACTGTATATATATATATATATATATATATATATATATGTGTGTGTGTGTGTGTGTGTGTGTGTGTGGAGTGTGTGCGTGTGTGTATGTATATATGTGTTTATGAATATGTAGGTGCATGTAGTTATGTGTCTTTCTATGTCATTACAGACATATTCTTACATGTATTTAGAGAGTATGTTGATATATGTTCCATAAAATGTTACCGTAATTACAAAATGCAAGTAAGGAACTACTGAGTTTTAAGTTCAGTATACTTGTGAAGCAATAACGAAATAAAATACACACAAAATATAGCTTGTAAATTATCAATTGAGACTGAACTAATCATATCTATGGGTTACTGGTATAATTATTAAAGGAAAGACGTGATTTGAGCAAGGCTGAATTGGACTACTGACCGAACTTTTCCGCTTTACTTATAGTGCTTTGAGCCCAGTAATTAATCCTAGGTTGCTTAATTTTTAGAATCCTTTATTAAAATTAAGCTATCTGATTATTATTATATATATATATATATATATATATATATATATATATATATATATATATATATATATATATATATATATATATATATATATATATATATATATATATATATATATATATATCATCATCATCATCATCACCAGCTGTTACTAGTTCACCGCAGAACAAAGGCCTCAGATATTTCCTTTTACTTACGTCAGTTTATGGTGTTTCTATGCCAGTTCACACCCGGAAGCTTGCCATCTCTAGGAACCCATTTTGTTTATGTCCATCTATTATTTGTCATTCTCATTTCATGTTAGAATATCTTCTACTTCAATTTAATTTTGTATCCATGTTGCTCTTTTTCTGTTTCTTAGTGTTATTCCCATTATTAATCTTTACATAGGTCTTTGAGTTGTAAGTAGATTGATTATGTTCTATGGCTTTATTAAGGTCCATTTCTGAAACATAAGTTAATACTGGTAGGAACATCGGATTGAATAATTTCATTTTTCGAGAAAGTGGCATTTTACTTTTCATAATCTCGTTTTGTTTACCAAAAACCTTCCAGCCCATGCTTATCCTTCTTTTAATTTCAGTCAGGCGTCTTAGGGAAACACTTACTGAATGTCCTAACTACGTAAATTAATAATAATCTCTAGAGGTTCGTCCACAATCATTATTTTTTTATCCCTGTACTTTCATTGAACATTATCTTAGTTTTGCTCATATTCATCATCAGTCCTACTTTTCTTCTTTATCAAAACAAATGTTCTATCATCATTTGCAATTCCTCCAATGATTCACAAAACAGAACTGTATCATCTGCAACTTGTTAAGGTACTCTCCTTTAATATTAATTCCTATATTTTCCCAATCCCAATTTTCAAAAACTTCTTGAAAGCATGGTGCGAATAATTTACGAGATGGAATCTCCCCCATCTAACTCCTTTATCAGAGGTGATTTTCTTACTATCTTTATGTAGTACTAGGATTTCCGGACATCTGTATAGATACCTTCAAGTGTTGTAACACAAGATTCTTTTATTCCTTGTTTATAAAGGGCTTTCCTTCCTGCTAAAGTTTTGAGAGAATAAAAAGCATTTGCGTGAGCTATTTATGCCATACATATTGATTTGTCATACTCTGCTAATTTTTCCATATGTTGGTTAATTTCATGGGTATGGTCAGATGTTGAAGATCTGCTTCTAAAGCCTGCCTGCTATATTGGTTGATTAAAGTCTAGCAATCTTTCTATTCGGCCTAATATAATTTTTTTAATATTTTATATATTACGGAGAGTAAATCTATTGGGTTGTAATTTTTCAGGTCTTGTGTCTCGCCTTTTGTCAATTAGTTTAATGATGGTGATTTTCCAAGCTGTAGCCATTTTCTCCTGCTGTTTTGCATGTTTTAATGTCT
Organism: Palaemon carinicauda; assembly: GCF_036898095.1. Classification (NCBI taxonomy): domain Eukaryota; kingdom Metazoa; phylum Arthropoda; class Malacostraca; order Decapoda; family Palaemonidae; genus Palaemon; species Palaemon carinicauda. The sequence goes on from NC_090726.1 coordinate 94,544,162, forward strand.
TTTAATGCTTTCTATACTTCTCCTACTGTTACGGTTGGTACCGTCTCATGTGTTTCAATATTTTTGTTGGAAAAGTAATTTCTTTTATCACCATTGTATAGCATTGTATTGAAATACTTTGCAATTTTATGTATATATATATATATATATATATATATATATATATATATATATATATATATAAATATATATATACACACACACACACATATATATATATATATATATATATATATATATATATATATATATATATATATATACTATGCAGTTGATCAATTGACCGGAAACGTTGTCATATATTGTAAATTATATCAAATTAGAACGAATTCCTATTCCCTAAGTAGTTATTAGCAGAATTTTATCTTCCAGTGGTTGCACGTGACTATTTCTTTTTTTTTTCAAATAAACCTTTTATGAATCGAACCATGTAAAGAACCAAGTCATAAATTAGGTTTCTTTCAGGAATATGCGAGCAGTATTTGATTAGGATACATATGAACCAACATATGTTGCATCAGGTTCTATGTTTCTTTTAGTAATTTCTATTTGAATTAAAAATCCTTCCTTGTCAATAATTTCACTCATTAATGGGGATCAAAATTTTTGCAAAATCAACAATGCTTCATTTAAATATTATCATGTGCCCTAACCAAGACATACTCTACGATTCTTTCAAATTCCAAAACTTTTATTTTACCATTTTTATAAGTGATGGAATAAAATAAGTTGGGTTACTTTTCTTTATATTTTATTTGTTAATCAGTATATTCATATATTGTGATTCAAAATTGCTTCAAGGTACAGCATCGTTCCCATAACTTTGCATATCTTGGTATAATATTCTATAAAAGCATTTTTCTCATATACTGTACAGAATGGAGATAATCATTATAACTGTGACATTTTTTTCTTTAGTTTTCAAATAACGAGTCAGAACTATAGGTTTTTTCATTCTATTTCATTGCTGCCTAGCGAATAAGGTTGCATGAATTATGCAAGACGTTTTGCATAGTATATTATTATTATTATTATTATTATTATTATTATTATTATTATTATTACCTTCTCCAAGGAGGTTATAAAATCGGGTCGTTATTTATATATTTATTTATTTGTACGTATGTCTGTCTGTCTGTGGACCGGCTTACGTCAAAATTACACATCGGATCTTGACAAAATTTTCACCACATATGGATCTTAGGTCATGGAAAGCCCTATTAGATTTAGGAGATGATACGGATCCGGATCCAGACTCTGTATCAGGATTCGCCCTTATCGACATTTTGAAGATAACTCCAAAACAAATAAACGGATTTTGACGAAATTTCCACCACATAGATATTATTCCATCGACAATTCCATAAACTGTTGGAGATGATTCGGTACCGGAATCGCATTCTAGATCCAGATTTGCACTTCTCGTCATTTTAAAGACATCGTGGAAAGGAATTGCCGAATTTTGACCGAATTTCCACCACAGATAGATCTTTGACCATGGACGACTCCATTAATTTTTGACGTAGGCCAGAAATCTCTGATTGCTCTTGTTATCATTATTATTATTATTATTATTATTATTATTATTATTATTATTATTATTATTATTATTATTATTATTATTGTTATTATTATTATTATTATTGACGATGTTATGTTGTTATCAGATCTTCATATATTGTTTCTTTTGCTACAGTCACTAATTTGTCTTATCTTTTATTTGACGTTTCATTAGTTGAAGAATATTATATTAGATACGGCATCGAAATTTTGCCATTACGGAAATTGGATATTTTTTTCCGTTTTCCTCAATTTCGAAAAGTAAACAATTCTCACATTTCACTTCAACATCTTCGATCTTCGATCAGCTTTAGCCGGCAAATCCACAATAATTTCCAGATTTGTTCTTATTTCTCCGCAATATCCCAATAAACGATATCGTCTGTCTTAGGAGTTTTTAATTAGATATATCATACCATCCCAGGCATCTATTTTCCTTCTACTGTATTATCGTTCATGTAATTGAGGGATAACTATATTATATACTTCACGTTTAATCTATTAAGCTTATTTACATTTTTCTCTTTTCACTTTCTTTAGACTGAATTCACAGATAAGTTATTCTGGGTACATGATCCTTTCCAGAAATTACCTCCGTGACATTGTTAAAATTAAACTAGTCATTATTTGTATATTACACCTTGTTTCAAAAGTACTTCGAATATTTGTTTTGTATCCCCTAATTTTCCAAACGTCATTAA
>NC_090726.1:94551422-94561422 GCF_036898095.1 Palaemon carinicauda
ATTAACAAACTGAATGAAGTACAGATTAACAGTACCTGTAGGCTTGTCAGTTTTGACGTAGTCTCACTATTCACTAAAGTATCTATTGATGACGTGTTGGAATTTTTATCTGAAACCTTAGATAATAGACAATTGAATCTACCATTCTCCAAACACACTTTAATAGAATTAATTAAACTATGTATAAAAGATTGTAAATTTGAATTCAATGGGAAATTTTATGCACAAACATTTGGTATGGCTATGGGAAACCCTTTATCCCCAGTATTGAGCAATCTATATATGGAATTTTTTGAAAGCAGAATCTTAAATAACATCATACCTAATAATGTAAAATGGTTTCGATATATTGACGACATAATATGTGTGTGGCCAGGAAAGGAGAATTTAGATAACTTTTTTCTTAGATTGAATAGCAGAAAATGAAAATTTAGATAACTTTTTTCTTAGATTGGATAGTTTGGTACTATCAATAAATTTCACTATGGAGCTGGAGAATAATTGTACCCTACCTTTTTTTGGACTGTCGCATACATAGATGTAACAATAGTCTCAAGTTTAGTGTATACAGAAAGCCAACGAATATCTCGGCATATGTCCATTACTACTCAAGGCAACAAAGCTAAGAAATCTGTATTTACTTCTATGTTTTTAAGAGCATTTCGAGTCTGCAGCCCTGAATATATTGATGACGAAATAAATGGGATTAGAGCAATAGAAAAAAAACTAAAGTATCCTGAAATTGTGTAAGATGATACCCAAAGAACAGCAAAAAAGACTTTTTTCGGTAATGATAACAGAAAAAACTACAACACACAAAATTTACTTGTACTACCTTATTGTAATTCTTTTAAAGAAATTCCCCAACTGTTGAAAAACTTCAATGTAAATGTAGCATTTAAGAGTAAAAATACAATAAAAACAGCCTTAATAAAGAATTCTCCTGACATTACCAAGGGATGTGTATATCTTATTCCATGCAATGCTTGTGAAAAATACTATATTGGTCAAACTGGTAAAGCCCTAGAAAAGAGAATTGAACAACATAAGAAAAGTGTCAGGTATGCTCAAGATAATAATGCACTCTTTGCTCACGTTAGAGATAAAAATCACACCATTAATTGGTCAGGTGCAAAGAAATTGGTTCATTCAAATAACTTAGTGGAAAGAAACATCATAGAATCCAGTTTCATAAAGGAAACCTTTGAAAACAAATTGAATATTGGTCATGGAATGTATAAACTCGCCGTCTTTATATGTAAAGAGATTTGTAAGCTATATAAAAAAACATTAACCACTTAATGTAGAATTGAATGTATTGTGAATAATTAACGTCGCTGTAAAATTAATATTTAGACCTAAGCTACCATTCATTAAAAGGTATAATTATTTTATATAGTACGCATAAGTATATTGGCACTATATAGTGTTATGCTAGATATAAGTATTGATATATACATGATTATATGTTTATGATATTAATGTTGTATGTATATAAATGTATATATACATATGTATATGGGTATATGTATGTATGTGTATATATATGTATGTATATATGTATGTGTATATATATGTATGTGTGTATATATGTATATATGTATATATATATATATATATATATATATATATATATATATATATATATATATATGTATGTGTATGTTTTGCTTATGTATTTATATAGATAAGGCTACCGTGTTTTCATATAAATAAACTGTACTGAATGTCAAAAAAACAAGAATTTACCCGCCACTAGAAATGACCCTTTTTGGCAGGTGTCTCATGAGCTTGGGGACTCCGCCCACTTGACCCAAGCCCAGGTAGCTGGTAAGGGAGTGTCATTGTTCTCTAAATCTCTATATGTATGTTCATACGTTTGCTTTCACTAAAAAAATTTAAAGAAACCTCTCTCAATAAATCAGTCCTCTGAAGAAGTATCACGAAACTAGTCAGGACTTAAGCGTATATTTTGTATTTTCATTTTCCCTGTGGTTCTTCTGCATGTATATTTATGTATATATATATTCACACACACACACATATATATATATATATATATATATATATATATATATATATATACATATATATATATATATATATATATCTTTAGAGATGTGCGGTATTTATATACATACATGCACACACACACTATATATATATATATATATATATATATATATATATATATATATATATATATATATATATATATGTGTGTGTGTGTGTGTGTGTGTGTTTGTGTGTGTGTTTGTGTAACTTTATGTAGATGTACAGTATTTATATATACACACATATACTGTATATATATATACATATATATATGTATATATACAGTATATATATATATATATATATATATATATATATATATATATATATATATATATATATATACACACAGTATATGTGTGTATATATATAAATACTGTACATCTACCAAAAGTTACACAAACAAACACACACACACACACACACACACACACACACATATATATATATATATATATATATATATATATATATATATATATATATATATATATATATATATATATATATATACACCTCTGTTCCTTTTTTCTTCACTTCAACGGTCTTACTCTTGCCTAGCTCACCCTTATAAAATTTGGCTGTTAAGTAAATTTGCATTTATACATATCTTCGTGGAATTACAGAGATACAACCCAATTCTCGTCGACATCATCCCCCTTTCTATTTGTCTCCTTCGCCTCCTCCTTCCCGTTCTTCTCTCACCCTTACTATTCGGTCCAGTAGCCACCTGAGGATTGGATTTTGGGATCACGTTATCTTCTCGTTTTCCAACAGAAGAAAGTTATTGTTCCAGAGAGGCAACGGGATGTCTCTCCCAGATCGCATGCCCACCATCACCCTCCTCTTCCTCCTTCTCACAGCTGCATGGTTCCCCCCACTTCCAGCCTCCATCCTCAACAAACCCCCAACCACGAAATCTTGGTAGTCACCCCTCTCCCCGTCCACCTCTACCTAAAATGCGGAATTGTCTGGCCTTTTGTTGGCTTTTCTCTTCAGTAGCCATGTCTCCCCCTGATGTTGCTGGATGCCATTCATCACATGTTAATTCCCTATTCCTTCTCTCTCTCTCTCTCTCTCTCTCTCTCTCTCTCTCTCTCTCTCTCTCTCTCTCTCTCTCTGTTTGGCATACCATTTTAATTATCAATTGACTTTACATTAAATCCCTTAATATTTATTCAAGTCTTTCAAAGTCATACTTGTTACCCTGGCTGTTGTTATTTTATTTTTCTTTATATTGGTCTTGTTTTACTAATGAATATGAATAATAAAAAGTTGAAAAAACTACAATTAATGAAAAATAAATGAAGTAAGAAAACGTTATGAAGGAACTTAGTGCCTTATTTCATGAATACCCTCTAGTTAAGATTTAAATACCCCTACGAACTAGCTTCTCTCTCTCTCTCTCTCTCTCTCTCTCTCTCTCTCTCTCTCTCTCTCTCTGTCTCTCTCTCTCTCTCTCTCTCTCTCAATTCTTAAATTACTTTAGAAAAAAATTCCTAGGTTATTACCTGTGTTTTCCTTGTAATATAAGATTTATTATCTAATATTCTGGTATTATTGGGAAGATTCACCTGGGTCATTTTATCTTTTTTAATTTTTTATGACTAATTTTTTTATGCATTTTATTTCTCAACGATTTGCGTGCAAATTACTTTAAATGAAAATAAATGAGACCCCAAAAGTACCTTGTCAGCTGGTTGACATTATTAAATCTCGCAATATGACAGGATTTCACGGCATAAAGGAAAAAGTTTCCAGGCATCAAAATATGTGAACGCAATGCTGTTCCGTTCGAAAATATGCTGTATGTGAAGAGCAGTCTTTTGCCATTACTCGCAAAGGATCAAATTCTATTGAAACTAGGTTCTGCAATAAACTTTACTAGTTATTATGTTAAGTATTTTAAGCGTTCGTAGTTAGTGCGCAAGTACATACTGAAATTACGGTAATGAATTATAGCGTTGTGCTGCTTCAAAGGATGCTAATACTTTTTGACATATCTGTTTTGCTTGATTACCTTCCTAAGATGATGTCCACACTGAAGAGATCAGATGTCAATTGGCCTCGTTAACATTTAGTCTCGTGGAGTTTTCAATCGACGATTTCATTTTCTCTAGATGTTTCTGTTACAATCATTACTTTCAACAGGTATGTCCTCATTGAGCCTTTGTAGAGGCGTGTGTGCAGCTTGCGTTGCCATTTTGTCATTAACTAATTATTTCTTTTTATCTGTAAGCAAAATAGACAATTACATTGCTGACTACCCACATAAAACATAATGCATGATTGATGGAATTACAAAAACAAGGGAATAAACTCACATTATCCTTTTTCTGCACACGGGATTCTATCCCACATATATTAACTGTACCTTCCATGTACATATTTACACACACAAACACACATACACATATATACATATATGTATGTATATATATATATATATATATATATATATATATATATATATATATATATATATATACACTGTATATTCTTAGAGAAAATTGTGCGTTTAATTTCTGCTATTGAAAGTTGTAATTAATGGAGGACTATTTATTTAAATCAGTTTTTATAACATATCCATTATCAAATTGATTTTTTACACCTCCACAATATGGGATAAAAGTACGCTTCATAATGAATGTTTTTCTAAGATTTGTTTGTGGTATACTTTTTCCTTATACCGAGTTATTATAGTTGAGATGTTATAGGAGATGTAGCCAACGAACTACTGAAATGACCAAACATATCAAGCTCGTGTGATCTTTGACACAAATCAAACTACATATTACATTGCATTTTGTGATGAATTTTTGCTCCTTTACATAAGGACTGATAGATTCTGTAAAAGGTAATTGATTCATGGAAAGATCAGTTCTTTTTAATGAATCAAATGTAATTAAACACTGTATCCTGTGGTATGGAATGTAATGTAAATGCTTTATAGAAATATTGAACTAATGTTTTTAGGGGGAAAATCTTCATAATCTAAATTCAAATTAACGAAAGTGTTTTATCAGTAACTGCTAATTGAGATCAGATAGTTAGATTTGATTATGGATTTTTACCTTTGGTATGCGGCCCATGAAATATATGAAGTATGATCAAAGCTTATGAAAGACCGTATTTGACTTGTACTGTTTCTTATTTAACTTGGTCATTAATAGTGCAATCCTTTTATGGCAGAATAGCAGAAACAAAAATGTAAATGAATTGTGATTGTCAGGGAGGGAATGTGAAGCTGCTCAAGATAAACGCTGCCACAAGTCGCGTTCCATCGAATATCGGTGTTCACGCACATATGCTTCATTGACCGCTGGTACTGTAATTTCAAAGCATAAAACCTCAACTCTAAAATTCGAATTACGTTGTATCGTTATGAAAGTATGGAGAGACGCAAACATTTTAACATTGGAGGAATAATGTAAGTTGCATCATCAATAAAGTCTAAACGAAGTTTACTCACAGAAAGTCTATTTTGAATAAATGCTTACCCAACTAAGCACTACCACTATCATCAATAGAGCATAGGGAATAACATTAGATAAGTAGAATATACATTTAATTCCGATCAATGTAACCTTTTCAACCATTGCCACATCAGTATAGGATATCTGAACAACCCTGAAATTCTATAAGCGTGTGTAACTGCCGCAGGACTCACTATTCCAATAACCTTAGAAGCTGCCATTATGGTGATCATTGTCAACTGCACTTTTGAAAAACACCATTACCAGTAATTCTCCTCCCAAAGTCACTTTGTTCGATAAGAGCTTCAGGTCCCCAATGCTGATGACTCCAAAATTAAAAAGAAAAATTATATCACTCTCGTCCCATTCGTAGATTCATTTATTCCCTATTACCGTATCATATTCACTCTTTTGTCTCTGATCCAAAAGAAAAAACGAAAAGAGAAAAAAGTAGCAAAGTTAACGCTTAGGGAATAATGATTTTGCATAATGCAAATGAAATTGGAAACCCTTAGGGAAATGATGTGGTTACATCTTTAGGAAAGTTAACTCTTCTTCACTGAATACGGTAGTGATTCTCTCTCTCTCTCTCTCTCTCTCTCTCTCTCTCTCTCTCTCTCTCTCTCTCTGCATGTTTATATATATATATATATATATATATATATATATATATGTTTATATATGTGTGTATATATATATATATATATATATATATATATATATATATATATATATATATATATATATCAATCATCATTTTTGATTGATTGATTTGAGGTTTACTGGCATCTTGACATCTAAAGTCATTGACGCCAATATCGTTTATGATGGATCGCTGTCACTAATATATATATATATATATATATATATATATATATATATATATATATATATATATATATATATGTATATATATATATATATATATATATATATATATATATATATATATATGAGTATATATATATATATATATATATATATATATATATATATATATATATATGTATATGCATATCAGCCTTCAATATTCCAATGCAGGACAAAGGCATCAGGCATGTCCTTACACTTGCATCTGTTTATGGTAGGTCTATCCCAGTTTATAATCGCAAAAATTTCGTAGTTCGTTATTCCATCGTATTCTCTTCCTTCACCTGCTTCTTTTGGAATTTCTAGAGTCTCATTCCGTTATTCTCTATTTCCATCTCTTATCTGTCATTCTCATTATATGCCCTTACCTCGTGCATTCCTTTTTCTTGCATATTGTTAGAATATCCTCTACTTTAGTTTCCTCTCGTATCCATGTTGCTCCTTTTCTGTCTCTTAGTGTTATTCCCATCAATAATCTTTCCATAGATCTTTGAGTTGTAACTAGCTGATTTTCTAAGCCTTTGGTAAGACTCCAAGTTTCTGCTGAGTAAGTTAATACTGGTAGGACCATCTAATTGAATAGTTTTATATTTTTAGAGAAAATGGTATTTTGCATTTCAAAATCTCATTTTTTTAGCAAAATTTTTCTATCCCATTCCTATCCTTCCTTTTATTATGGTCTTATATCCTTGGGAAACACTTATTGACCGTCCTTAGTATGTATATTCATTTAAAATCTCTATAGGGTCATCCAATAACCCTTATTTTTTCTGCGTGTTCATTGAACATTATCTAAGTATTACTCATATTAATTTTTGGTTCTAGATTTCTGCTTTTTCCATTACAATCTTCTGTCACCTTCTGCAATTCCTCCCATGATATTCACTAATGAAAATTATGTCATTAGGAAACCATAAGTTGTTAAAGTATTCCCCATTAACGTTTATTTTTACATTTTCCTAATCTAAAATCTTGCAAATTTCTTGCAGACATGCTGTGAATAATTTAGGAGAGATGAAGTGTCCATGTCTAACGCCTTTCTCAATCGGAATTTTCACACTAACTTTATGCAATATTAGGATTACTTTACTTCCGATATAGATATCTTCCAGTGTTCTAACATAAGATTCATCTATTCCTTGTCTTTAAAGGGCTTCCATTACTGTTGAAGTTTTGGCAGAATAAAAAGCTTTCTCATACGCTGCTGATTTTTCCACAGACGTGGATATGGTCATTTGAATACCCACTTCTAAACCCTTCTTGGTGTCTAGGTTGATTAAAGTCTAGCTGTCTTTCTATTCTGGCTAGTATATATATATATATATATATATATATATATATATATATATATATATATATATATATATATATCACTCACTAAATCCCGTCCGGAATTCTCTAGGATGGGTCCTGCATCTGATGTCGCCATTCTCTCCAGAGATCCCTATCCAATGCCATCTGTGCCAGCTGCTGAAATATCTTGCCTCTATTTGCTTTCTTGAAGGTTTTCACCCATGAATCTCATGGTCGTCTACTCGGTCTGTTCTCGGCCACTCGTCCATGCAGCACTATCTTTGGCCATCTGTCCTGTTCCATCCTTTGTACATGCCCAAACCATCTCCTCTGAATGTCTTCACTCTAATAAGGATTGTGTCCTCAACACCAACCATTTCTCTCACTCTGTCTCGTTCGTAATTCTGTCCTCCGGTCTTACACCACAGATTCTTCTCAGACATTTCATTTCAAAGGATAATAACTTTTTTCTCCTCTATCTTCTTCAGTACCGAGCATTCAGCACCGTATATCAGAGTAGGGATCACTATTGCTCTTAATAGTCTAATTTTCAACTTAATGGATATATTTCTATCTTTCCAGATTCTTCTTAGCCTTCCATTTGCTTTCTGGCCACTTGAGATTCGGTCTTGATTTGCTCTTTCCATCTTTCCATCTGCTGTGAAAAACACTCCCAAATATCTAAACTCATTGACTTCTTCCACTTCGCCCTCTGATGTCTGTATTTTTAAGGCCTCTCTTTGGCATCCAATTTTCCTACTTTTGTATTTCTCTCTGTTTATCACTAATTCATATCTATTGCACTTTTCCTCCACCATTCCCAATAGTCTCTGAAGTTCCTCCTTAGTTTCTGCTAAAATTACTATGTCATTTGCATATATCATGTTAGATATTTTTGTCCCTCCTTTATCTATGCCACCCTCATAATCTCCAAGAGCCATTCTCAATACCCATTCCAAGTATAAGTTGATAAGGTGTGGTGATAGTGGGCAATCCTGCATAACCCCATACGTGGTTCTAAGCTCTTCTGTCAAACACTGTCCTTTTTTTACCTTAGCTGATGTCCTTTCATACAATCTCCTGATGGTTTCCAGTATTTTTGGTTCTAATCCCCATTCACTCAACATCCCAATCATTCCTTCCCTCCATATGAACTCTAACGCTTGTTTGAAATCAATAAATACACAATACAGATCTTTTTCCTTTTTCCAGAATTTTTCTATGATATGTGAGAAAGTGAATATATGATCAATTGATCCTTTACCTGCCCTAAATCCTGCTTGCCCCTCATTAATTATTTCCTCTTTTTGCCTCGTTATTCTACTTTGTAGGATTTTTGCTAGAACTTTATAATCATGTGCTAATAGGATAGGCCTATAATTTTTTAATAAGGTGGTGTCCCTTTTCTTGAGTGTTGGTTCAATCAAGTCATCTACTATATCTTTGCATAAGTCACACAACCATCTTCCTACCATTTATATATATATATATATATATATATATATATATATATATATTTATATATATATATATATATATATATATATATATATAGATAGATATATAATATTTATAAAAATCATAATAGGCTGAATAGAAAGACAGGTATGTCTTTCCATTCAGCCTAATAAGATTTATATATATATATATATATATATATATATATATATATATATATATATGTATATATTATTACGGAGGGCACATTACATAAACTCCCAAGCTCCAAACTCACCTGTTTATTCTTGCATAAATATGTCATACTTGAAAGTAAATACCCGAGCTCTGAGACGCCAGTATATATAAACACTAAATCTCCAAAGGTCTTTTACGTTACTCTCAACATAAAACTGGTTGTTTATATAACAGGAACTATTCAAATATAACCTCTTACTTTGGCTCTTAGGGATACGATCAAGCACTATTAAGAAATATTGATGATCAAAATATACACATTTTACAGAAATAAATATATTTTATAGAAGGTTACAACAATAATGCAAAAAGAATTAACACCAAAATTAGATTACTTAAAATATTAAATCTGAACAAACCTTAGACTATGACAAAAGAAAAATTTTTACAATCACTTGCTTAACTCACTGGAAATTGATTTATAAAAATATTTAATTTAGATAATTAATGAAAATAGTTCACACTTTAACACTCGAATGATTGAACTCTTAATAAAATTTACAGAAATGTGATTGATACACCCATGTCTCTTGGCTCACACAAGGTTTCCGAACAGATAAACAAAATAAATACACTTCACTGTTTTAACCTAAATCTCACAGGGCCAGTTA
>NC_090726.1:94568922-94578922 GCF_036898095.1 Palaemon carinicauda
AACTTGAGCTATAACTTTAAAATAAAAGCAGAAAATGGAAATAACATATTTCTTCCTGTGCACACACACACACACACACACACATATGTATATATATACACACACACATATATATATATATATATATATATATATATATATATATATATATATCTGCAAGAATGCTCTATACCTACAGCTTGGAAAAACTATCATTATACTAATTCACAAACAGGGAGACACAAAACACCTGAAAAACTACCGGCTTATAAGTAATATATAAAATTTTTACAACGATCATATTAGCCCGAATAGAAAGACAGGTAGATTTTAATCAATCAAGAGAGCAGACGGGATTTATATTACATAATCTGTTACACAAGAGAATACCTCCAAGATATGAGAATAATACGCAATTCCCAGACGTTAATATATATGAACACTGAATATCTAAAGGTCTCTTTACATTAAACCCAAAACAAAAACTGGATACGAGCAAGTTACTGAGTTAATTATTGGTGATCGAAATAATACACACTTTACAAAAATGTATATATTCAATAAAAGTATCAATTCAACAGCAATAGCAAAAAATAAATCACTCGAAATTTAAATCTGACTAGACCTTAGACTAAGACTAAATGACTCTTAAAAAGTTATACAATTATTTGTTTCACTAGAAATTAATTACGAAAATATTTACTTTTGACAATTAGTGAAAAAATTTGACAGTTAACAATATAGGAAATAAATCAAATTTACACTTAAATATATGTAACTGTTACTCAAACGCCCTTAGGGCTCACACAAGATCACTGGATGGTTAAGCAAAAATAAATGCCTTTCACTGTTTCACTAAATCACACAGGGACAGGCACAAATAAATCAATATTTTTTACACTAAAACCTGTACTCACACATACAGTGCACTTCTTTCCACTTGAACCACAGAAATTCCAATGTGTGAATAAACGCTATACACATTTGAGAGAAAACACTATGTACATTTGAGAAAAAACCCTATGCACGTCAGAGAGGAAATACATAGTGGCATGACAGATGCTGGAGATAGGACTGATGAAAGCACAGGTTTTGTGGAATGTCAGGCTGATATCTGGTTCCTATGCATTGCTAGGCCATTATATATTATTCTAATTAATTCTGAAATCTACCAGATCAGCCTTCTCGTAGCCGGGGGAGGGGGGGGGTGTCATGGTCCGGATGGCCTCTCACGATATCAGGTTTCCAACTTGGCAGATTTTAAGTATGGTTCTATTGTTGCCCGACGAGGCAACCCTCTCAGCTAATTCCCCCCCCCCCCCCTCCTATTCCAATAATAAAAAAGAGATAATTTTTAGTCTAGAATCCTCATTCAACTTCCAACCACGTGGAGGTATGATGCAATAATTAGCATTTGTCATACAGCATACCTTTTAACAAGTTACATAAGACTTCATGACAAAACTATTTGAAACAAAAATTCACTTCTTTAAAATAACGTAAATTTACATGTACGGAACTAAATGAAAATACAACTAAATGAATGACGATAGTCTTTTGTAATTTACATACATTTACTTAATCCTACATGAGTGGAACTCACCGTACGAGGTGGTATACATCTCTCAGCTACACAAATGAAATATGTGAATAAAATAATCCACTTATGTTAGGCCAGCTTCGTATGAATATTTATATATATGTATATATATATATATATATATATATATATATATATAGATATATGCATATATATATATATATATATATATATAGATATACTATATATATATATACTATATATATATATATATATATATATATATATATATATATATATATATATATATATATATATATATATATATATATATATATATATATGTATATGTGTGTGTCTGTGTATATATAGATATATATATATATATATATATATATATATATATATATATATATACACATAATATATATGTGTGTGAGTGTGTATGTATGTATGTATGCAGAAAGTGCAGCCATTCTAAAACTACATAGACACAGCTTTTCTAGGAGAAGGACACTCCAAAAACAAACCATTGTTCTCTATTCTTGGGTAGTGCCATAGCCTCTGTACCATGGTCATACACTGTCTTGAGTTAGAGTTCTCTTGCTTGAGGGTACACTCGGGCACACTATTCTATCTAATTTCTCTTCTTCCTGTTTTGCTGAAGTTTTTATTGTTTATATAGGAAATATTTATTTTAATGTTGTTACTGTTCTTAAATTATTTCACTTTTCCTTCTTTCCTTTCCTCACTGGGCTATTTTCCCTTATAGAGCCCCTGGGCTTATAGCATACTGCCTTACCAACTTGGGTTGTACCTTAGCAAGTAATAATAATAATAATAATAATAATAATAATTATAATAATAATAATAATAATAAAATGACATAGAAAAGTGTGCCCGAGTGTACCCTCAAGCAAGAGAACTGTAACCCAAGACAGTGGAAGACCATGGTACAGAGGCTATGACAATACCCAAGACTAGAGAACAATGGTTTGATTTCGGAGTGCCCCTCTCCTAGAAGAGCTGCTTACCATTGCTAAAAAGTTTCGTCTACCCTTACCAAGAGGAAAATGGCTACTGAACAATTACAGTGCACTAGTTAACCCCTTCAGAGAAGAAGAATTTTTTGGTAATCTCAGTGTTGTCAGGTGTATGACAGGAGAATATGTAAAGAATAGGCCAGACTATTCGGTGTATGTGTAGGCAAAGGGAAAATGAACCGTAACCTGAGAGAAGGATCCAATGTACTATTGTCTGGCCAGTCAAAGGACCCAATAACTCTCCAGCGGTATTATCTCAACCATTATTTAATGATTAAAATCATTATTTAACGATCTATGTACAAGTTTTGAATGATTGATTGATTTTGGGATTTCTGACATCCCGACACAAGTGTTGAAAGAAAATCTTCACCTACGCCAAAATGTTGCAAAAGCCAACCTGAAGACTACGGAATAGTTGATTGCTTATACCATAAACATATAATAGTATTGTCAATAGATGCTTAAAAACTATATATGATATCAGATTTATGGAAATTTCCTGGTAACTGGCGGAACACGAGCTACCAACTCTCACATAACCCAATAGAATATCATTATAAAATGTCCACCCTACACAAAAATAACAGTCAACCCAGAACCTAAGAAATCGACAGTTCTTGTATAAAACGAAGGAAAGGTACCATTTGCTTCTTTGCCTTCATTGCTTTGGACCAAAAACTCAAACTAAACAGATCATCATCATGACAAATGCAATGAGGGTTTTGGAATTTCACATCATTCTTCTTACTGTCAAAAACATCGGTCAAAACGTTCCATATCCATTTGGACATTTATTGACACAGCATTTTTGTAATATAAACGCAAGATGTTCTCAATAAAGTACAGATCTGCCAAGACACATCATTTTAAGTGAAAACAGCGACCAAAAATCCAAGAAATGGCAGATGTAAAATAAATGAAAAATAAATACTACTATCGGAGTATTTGAAGAATAAATCCTTATGCATACATAAGAATGCCATCAAGAAAAAAGGGCATTTAGTAAACGCTGACTTTGTATAAAAGTAGACTCTCTCTCTCTCTCTCTCTCTCTCTCTCTCTCTCTCTCTCTCTCTCTCTCTAAGGTGTTTTCTCGTCCACCTCCCCTGGCCCTTCTACTCCACCGTCCTCTCTCCCAGCTTTAAGTAACCGAATTAAAATAATCTTCTTTACATGCATTCCAATAAGAATTCAGAGGGTGGTAATTGAAAACTTAATTATTTCCAGCCAAACCATCAGGTATCGGCTTAATTTTAGACGCAAAGATGAGGGGTTGAGATTATCATCGAATCCAGATTGAGCTGTCGGATATTGAAAGGTATTCCATAATTGATACATTCAGTGAAAAGATTGATGCTTTTTCTTTTTGGGCTGCCAGGAGTCTCTCTCTCTCTCTCTCTCTCTCTCCTCTCTCTCTCTCTCTCTCTCTCTCCTCCTCTCTCTCTCTCGTGAGACTTCCGTGGTACTTATATATTAAACAAATTTGCCTAATGCTCAACGTATAGCAGCTTAAACATTACCTTAATTCGATATAATTTTTATGATATAAAATTTACTTATTAACTAAAGCCAATGAACAGGGAAGGGTTTAAGAATTTCCTGTTTTGCTTCAAAACTTTCAAATAACGTTGAGTATTTGAGCGAAATGAGGAAAATGCGAGGTGCATCCGATGCTGTATCTGTCGTTTACCTTTTTTTCACCGACACTTCCTTAAGGAACAGTTACATAATTCTCTTGCTCTATGATTCTATGATTGTGATGCGGAAATATGATAAGTAGAATTTAATTTGGATCATATTATTTGATATATAATATTAAAAGTATTCCGGTTTTGCAATGTTTTTAGATAACTCGGGAAGTTTTCTTCCACATTGTTTGTGTAACTGTAGTTGTACATTGCTCTTCTTTGTCATCTGCTTCTTCTCATAATTACATCTTGTTTTAAGGAGAATTAGCCAGACTTCTACAGACAAACTCCATAAAAATTCTTGAATTCCTGAGTGTCCTGGTTATTTTAATAATAGAATTAATAGCATATATTCTTTGCCACAAAATGTAGAAAGGTAATAAAGAATGTAGCTCAATGCTTGAAAACTATAATTTCTTTTTAATAATTGCGTAATGGCAAGTTGGAATCAAAATTGATATAAGAAAATTTCATATGGCTGATTGAAAAACATATCAAAATAATATTCTTGAGTTTTATGTTATCCTTGAAATTAATTACAAATGAAATTTTCATAGAGACGGTAATATCAATAATAAAGTATCTGAGTGTGATTTTGAAAAGGATATACAATTTCACCTTTGGTTACAATAAGGAATTTTTATTTCAATCCAGATATTTGTTTTTAGATGGTCAATCTACAACTCTGAAATTGATCTTCCGTTATAAATGATTTGCTGTTAACGGCATGATTAGAATTGAATGAAATACCATAAATAACAAACATTTAATATTTGCTGATCCTTATCTTTAGAAAATTACAGAAGTAAACTTAAGCAGTTCTATTGTTTTATAGTTGTGTCTTGTTAAGCAAGTAGGTTTTTAACCTGCAAAGCTAAATCTGAGTAATATGGATGATAGATAAAATACTGTTGTGACAAGGTACCATAGAATACGGATAGTCCTATCACCTAACGTGGGAGAAATAGTTTCTATTTGGCTCTGACTGCTGACCTCTTTGCAGTTCCAACAACAATTGAAGTATGTTTCACATTGCAAGGGGTCGTCGAAGGAAAGTGTCGGTTTCTGTTGTTTTAGAAGATGAAAATACCTTTTGTTTTCAGGACTTTTTGTTATTCGAACTGTGGATTTCAATAGTTGAACTAGATTATGATTGATTGTTGTAAATAGATATGCTATGGCAAATTTTGGACATTTCATAGAAAGGATAATTTTCACGAATTACTGTATATTATATATAGTTTATTTACTCCCTTTTGATAAACTACCAAGTCTTAAAATTTTTATTCCAATCGTGTTTTAGCCTATTTATTAGGAGAGATTTTTTTTTTCCTTCTTTTATTTACCTGGAATCAATATTCATTATTCTAGCTACTTTTTTCTTTCTCTAATTCCAGGTATGTGTACCAGTGATAGCGAAATTTATGATTGGAAGGTAAGGTTTTTATTGGCTCTCATTCTGTTCTATATATATATATATATATATATATATATATATATATATATATATATATATATATATATAGTTTTTGAACGTGTGAATACTTCCATATACATTCCAGTAGGGGTTCCTGCATTATTCATTTATCATTGGAAAAGTAACAATCTTCATTTGGTTTTCCCCTTTTTTATTTGCTGGTGAGATTTTAAAAAAGTAAATAAAAAAATAAAACGAAGCTTTGTTTTTAGTGTTGTGGGTCAAAAGTTAGGTGGAAATATATTTGATGCTTTAATTGAAAGAAGGTATTGAGAATCTACCGCTGTTTTTTCATTTAAAATTATTTTGAAATTATTACTCCATATACTGTATCTTCAACATGGATTCTGTATTCTAGCCAAAAAAAATTGAATAATTGAATGTTCACATATTCTGTCCCTAAAA
Source organism: Palaemon carinicauda (assembly GCF_036898095.1). Lineage (NCBI taxonomy): Eukaryota > Metazoa > Arthropoda > Malacostraca > Decapoda > Palaemonidae > Palaemon > Palaemon carinicauda. Next base: position 94,575,058 of record NC_090726.1, read on the forward strand.
TGTTAATTTATATTGTTGACCGCTGGGAACTTGGGATCTGAAGTTGTTTCCGCATCAGATAATTGTAGTTTTCTTAAATTGCCCTAACAACTTTGTCACTCCTCTCAAGCTGAACTGAATCTTTCAGACAGATGTGAGTGCTGGTATATCAGCGTCAACGCCAAATCACCCTTTTACTTACAAAAACCATTCATTTTTCTTCTGGCCACACATACACCGAATAGTCCAGCCTCTTCTTTTCACATTCTCCTCTTTCGTCATACAGCTGAAAGGCAAAAGAAGCTCTTTAGCTATGGTGAACAGCTATTCAAGGAGAAGGGCAGTCCCTAATTAAACCATTATTCTCTAGTCTTTGGTACTGCCATAGCCCCTGAACCATATGGTTTCAATGTCTTGAATTAGAGTTCGCTTGCTTTAGGGTACACTCAGGCATACTTTTCTATCCCTATCCATATAACCTTTCCTTGTGGGGCTGTTTTCCCTGTCAGGTTAGGCTTATAGCATACTGGTTTTTCGAATGGGGTTGTAGTTTATCTAGTAATAATTATTGATCCTTATTAATATTTTAGTGTATTGTGGAAACAGAGAGAGAGAGAGAGAGAGAGAGAGAGAGCGAGAGAGAGAGAGAGAGAGAGAGAGAGAGAGAGAGGGGGGGGGGGGTGGAATTAGATTAATGGTGGTGAAACTGCACTTTAAATTTATCTTGTCTCTGTTTTATTAAAAAGCAAAACACTCATGATGAGTCATCCTGAGACATCTTGTCCTACAAGATGTCTACTTGTTGGAAAATTTCATGATACTCTCACTTAAGTCATAACAAGTTAACCTTAAGTACCAGAAGCCTTATAACCCCCATGCCCGTTGCAGAGACTATCCTTTCTTGCAATTATTAACTGAGAACACTTTGTCATATTTAATCAAGTGCAGCCACCAGGAGCAACAAAGAGATTTTTAATCAATGTAAATAGTCTTGAATATATTATTCTCTCTACAGAGCCACCTTTGGAAGGACCCTAGTAATCCATCAGCGACTGTAGTCCTGGGACACCTTTTAAAAATTTCATTTTCGTTGCACCTCTAGTAGAATATAGGTTTCATAATTTGTGTTCCTTTTTTTTTGGGCCCAAAGATGATTAAATCAGAATATTAACCAAAAATTTTGGCATCAATTTTATGAAAAAATATGTTTATAACTCGAATGGTAAAAAAGAAATGCGAAATTCACAGAAAGCAGGATATGGCTCTGTTGATGGAACATTGGAAGATCATCATTACAACAGAGGTATCCAAGTACATATTGTCTGTGATGATTTAATCGGGAGGCATTCTTGCAGTGGGATGCCAAACAAAAAGTTAGCTAGGAAATGCCATCACCTAAGAGACTATCCGTGTGCACAAACGATGCAGACTCTGTTAACCTCAAAGATCTTCAAGAAAGCACAAGAAAGTGTCCAGGTGAATTTTGGTGATCATACATTGAGTTCATCGAATTACTCCCGGAGTTCCTGAGATCTACAAGAGAAGGATATTGGGAACTGCCTATACAGTCTTTGCTTGAGATGCTTCCATGATTCAAAACTTATGACAGAACAAATTATGCGAGGTACTTAACTGCTTTTTATTCTCCAAACGTTAGAACTAGAACAAACATCCTGATGCACACAATAAGCTGAAGAATGATTCATTTCCAGTTCAACGATCCAGAGGGAACACCTTTGGCCGAATTCCTCATTATCAATCAATATAAGTCACTGCGAATCGAGACTCAGGTCTCGGGGTAGATTAGTTGAAATCACACTGAATCCAGAAGCTGTTCTTAAATACATGGTCCTCAATAATGATTATAGAGACTACCTGCGTTTATACTGAGAGATGTCTGGACAACAAAGTACGGAAAGCAGCCCAAAACCCAAAGATATTGGACAAATGTCTGAGTAACGTAAACATTAAATGAAAACTGGATTAATCCATTTGAAGGAGACATTAAATGTCACCTTGCTTCTGGAAGAAACATTATAGAAGTAACAACTGGCTTGTGTAAACCATACGAGAAAGGTGTTGAGAGAGTCAAACAGTTTGTCAATGAGAGAAGGGACATAACAGGCATTACTGACTTTTATGCTCTCATGGAAAAAAACAACCTGAAGATCTTTGCTAGTCGGGGCCAAACGAAAAGAACACAAAGAACAAACCAAGCATACGTGTTAAAGACAACATGGGAGCTTTTTGGACGTTTGATGGTGATAGGTCAGACCAGAAATATGTCACTTCCAGAAAAATTTAAGCATTCCCTAGGTCCACTCCCATAATCATTTGTGACTACATAGTGTGACCTGGTGAAGACAGTGAAGTACATCTTAGAAAAAAAAACTGTGAAAAATGCCGAGACTGTTGAAGTGACCCCATCAAGAACATCTGGATTGTTGATGCAATGGCCATCACCCATTAACTGAAATTGTATGCAATCATGACCTATAAGGAGTTAGCCTATATCATCTTTACCACTCTTGTCCATGGTATTGGTATGTGAAACTGCATTTACTGATTGTGGATACTTACCATTCTATTTCAATAAAAAATTCAGAAAGGAATATGCAAGCTCAATCTACAACTGGCCTTTTGAAAACATTAATTCATTTTTAAAATTTACAAATTAACCACCAGTTCAAGAAATGTCCTGATAGTGGAAAATTTAAGAAAGAATTGGCCACCTTTCTTCTTTAGACCTGGCAGCAACTAAGCTATACAGTCTGGAATTGTCAGTCATGTACGTCACAAGTGGAGAACAGTGCTTTCTTCTAAAAGTGCCTAGAAGAGTATGAAATGAGGCAATAGCCATTATGTTGTTCAAGTCTGGCATAACACAGCGGGCACAGCATGTCAATCTCAACAATGTTGGATCTTCTCTTTGACGTTCTATGTGTGATGCTTAATTGGTTATCATGCATTCAGTGGTTGTTATTCAACAAGTGCATTTGTAAGCTAAGACCAAACAAAAGGGCTAAAAATTATCCAAAATCAGATAGCTCTCCATGATACGATAAGTTAACTTGCCAGGTATTTGATAGCCAATGAAAATCTCCTTACAGCTGGAGAAGCAGCCATCTGTTCTCTCAGGATCATGGTGTCAAGAAAGTGAGATATGCGATGTTTGGCTCAAAACCAACTGATCCCTCAAAACTGCCAACATGCCATGATGCATGCCAGAAACATATAGAACGAGCAAATTATTAATTTGGTGAAGATATTTGGAACCAAGACCCAAAGTACCGTTCCTACATGGACACGGCTTGAAAAATTTTCGTGCCGAAGTTAATCTGCCTGAAAGTATTTCAGTGCATTGGATGGAGCTGCCACCAGCACCCCAAGCTGTTCTTCAGTGCATCACTTGCATGAGTCGAACTTGTTCTGGTTGGTGCTTCAAGTGCATATTGAATCAGTTACCATTTACTGGTGCCTTTGACGATGGTGTATAGATCAGGCAAAACATTGACAATGACATGGGTGATAATCATCTGTTGTCAGAGAATGATACGGATATTGAATAAATAATCCACGTAGATTATTTTTTTTATTTTCATGATGATAAAATATGTCCGGGATAAGCCAAATTTTATATTAAGGTTTCATTATTATATGTATTATTCTTCAGTATTATTAATTTCACATATTTAGACTTTGGTGTTATTATTCGTTTTTTTCCAACGTAAGCGTTATTGTATTTCAAAATTATTTTTCGTATTGAGCAACATTTATGACTGATATACTATCGATTATTTATTTTTTAGTGTTAGCTTGGCTATTATAATTATATAATCATTGTCTTTTCAATAACTGAAAAACCTAAAGGAGCTCCCCTGCATTA
>NC_090726.1:94583922-94593922 GCF_036898095.1 Palaemon carinicauda
TACAAACAAAAAGTAATGAAGGTCAATATCAAATAACCAATCAAAAGAGAATAAAGTATTACTCTATTAGAAGAGCGCCTTATAAGTAACCCGATGAGGCCATTTTTTCATAATGCAGAAGTGCCACAAGGAAGATGTAACTCATGATTGACCTCAGTTTATGCAGATAATGGTACATAATTTTTATGCGATCCTGACACAATACCTAAAGAATGATAGTTATTTACTCTAAAAACTCGAAAATTAATAGGCATAGAAAACTTCGTAATCGATTTATAACACCTCCATAATATACGAGTCATTTCCACAATCCAGCGTCACACTTATCTTTGAAGAGGGTATCCATGAAGTTCACAGGTTAGTAGCAAAACAATTAGCAAATCTGATCTTTTTCCTGGGCCATATGGATCCCTGAGAAAATGAAACATATGTGCCACCATTCATTTAAGGTCACAAGGCATTTGATAATCTATGATAGTTGTAAGGAGGTTGCGTGAAAACATTTTATCATCACCGATGTAAGTAAACGTAATCTCATAATCATGGAGATATTTAAAGATGGGCTTTATGAAAATCTTATTGGTTTATACTATTTGCTAATGAGTAGTTTAATGTGCAGTGTAGATAATTTAGCAAGCGAAAAATATAGCAACGAATAACTGAGGGTAAAAAAGACTTTATTATCCCATTTATATTTTTTTTTTTACTTGGATGTAATGATTTTGTTTATAAGTTAAATGAATGAGAATCCCGTCGGTAAAAAGGGATGTAAAATAGGAAACAAACTAGAGCCCAGTTAAATGAACTGGCCATGCAATTTAAAAGAAAAAAACGTTTCAATCTATTCAAGTACATATAAAGTGAAGCTCGAAAAAAATATCAATCACTTCAACTGTATTCCAATCAAGGTCACAGTACGAGGATCAATTCACATGGATGCAATGAAAATAACGAAGGTTGTTATTGATTTTGACATCACTATTGAAAAATAACAAAAACTTTGTTCAGCCGATGCTGTATTGGTTGGAATGCGAAGTCTTTTTTATTTTTTTTAATAGGATGTGAGTTTTTTTCCGTTTTGTCTCTGTAGAATATACATTATTGTCTCATATATTTCACCCAACCTTTCGCAGTCTCCCGATTCAGTATTGTTTTCCACTCTTTGCTGCGCCCAGAACACCCCTTACCGCAAGCTAGCTTAAAAATATTTTTTTTTATATAAAGCTTTCAAGTACCACACAAACAAATAGTTAATATTTGGATAAATAATATGCACAACTGGGCATAAAAAAAACCAAGGGGATTAGGCTTGATAAGTACACGTTTATAGCCCTTTTGAAAGAGAACAAAGACCGCTTGCAATCGGGAGTTCCCTGTTATTTATATTGGGCTGGCTATTGAGGAGGAGTCTCAGTCTTCATTTTTGAAAGGTTCAAAGGCCACTCTTAGCTCACAAGGATGGTGAGGTTGCAGCGACCAAAGAAACTAACGAGTTTGAGCGGGACTCGAACCTCAGTCTGGCATTCACCAATCAGGGACGTTACCACATCGGCCACCACAACCTTGATTCACGCATCAACACTTTAGAAACATATATGTCTATAGGTGAAAGGAAATTATGGCCATTACATGAAAAGTTGTTGGATTGAGCAAATTATTAGTGAGGAAACCATAAGTTGAAAACATACATATACGAATGAGCAACACGATAAAGTAACCTTGCTTCTAAAATCTGATCTCCATGTCTTAACAGGAACTATTGTTATTTCTCTGAACTTTTTATCAATTGAGTAAAATTTTCTTACAATGTTATATTACCAAATGACTGCTCTTTATGTTTCATTTATCAATCAGTTTTAGCAAGTCCAGCTGTTATGCAGTCAAGTCCAGACTTGTGGCAATTACACATGCCACAGCATTCCTTCTTACAGCCACATTGTCTTTGATGACTTGCTAAGGATGACTCCAAATGTACTGTGCTTGAAAGGAAGCGCTCTTACAATGCTCTCTAAGAGCAACCCTTGTAGGAGGACTGCAATGATAATTTCTATGCCAAGAGGTCCAGTCTAGCCTAATCATATTTCATGTTTGCCATGCAGATTTCTACCATTTTCCTTGAAAATAACTCTGTCACAACCACTAAATGCATGTAAAAAGGGAAGGGCTGAATTTTTTCCCATGGTTGCTGCAATTTCATCGATAGGAATCCATCTCAAGCCTTTTAAAATTCCGAATTTAATCCATAGTTTGTCCCAATCTGTTTTCCATGCCTGATGCATCTATGATAACAACATCAGTGTCTCAACTACATATGATTGCACTCAAGATATCTTCATGCTTTGCAGCATATGCCGCCTGCAAAAGGACACTAGTACCTGCCTGTATAAAGTCCAGCATTCCCTTTGGTGACAATGATGTATGTTGCATCATCTGCTTCAGATGAGACGATTGTGTCTGCCAAATATGCAAATAGTTCAGTTTTGTTCGGATAATTCCTGAGAAAGCTCAATTTCTGTGAATTTTTGCAGTGCCCTGCACTTCCACTGGATTAAAGGAAGGAATCCTCATGCTTACAGTGAGTAGCGGATACATTTCTGTAATATTTAGGGAGGGAGGGTATTTTGCTTTTACTTTCTTGCACTTTGGATGGTTTGAGCCAAACATTTGTCGCCACCCTCGTCATCAGCGCTCGAATGCTGAAACAAAGATTTGTTTTTGCTTTTGGGACACTGAGATTGTGGTCCTTATTTTCAAAAGCACAAGTTGTAAAAAACACTTTTCTTAGTGTAGGAGAACAAACTACTTCTTCCTCCATAGTCCTTGCTACAACAGCTTCTCCAAACTCTTTGGTCCATTCCAAAAACCTATCGTAACTGATGAGGATTCTATGTTGATGAAGTGTATCAATTGATTGGCAATTTTTTATTTTCGTAAAGACCAGGAAACCAAGGTACTCTGGGAATAGAGGTTCTCTTGACTTGGAATGCCATATATTTTGAAGATGCTGCGGTCTTCCACAGTAGAAGTACAAAAGTCGGACTAAAGCTAGATTAGTAGACGATGTTCCATATTTAAGTTAGAATTTTATATCACCACCATTTTACATCACACTTACAAATTCCTACAAACTTGGTGGTACAGATTCTCTTGTAGGGTCTGCTATTAAGGTTCTATAAAATTCTTTCTCTTGCTCAAACATATGCTTCCTCCACATCTTGGCTGATTTTGCCACGATTATTGCATCATATGTTGTAGCTACGGCTTCTCCCACATTACCTTTATTGAAGTTCTTTCGACGATGTTCGGTGTGCAAAGATAGCATCAACATTTAACTGTTCGTATCTTTGATTTTACAAATCATAAAGTTCTACCATCGTATATTAACAGCAATCATATGAAGTTAACATCTTGTCTCTCTTGTACATCTCAAGCTCAGCAAAAGCATGGGTACATGCCTCTTGTCTGTACTGTAAACAATCATCTCCAGTGCCTGTCGGACAAGATGGGTGATACATATGGTCCTGGGAAAAAATATCTCCAGCATTAAGCTTAGCCAGAAGTTTCTCATCTAGTAATGCAGATTCCTTCTCTCTCAGTCTTAGATTCTTTTGTATCTTCTTCATCTACCTTGTGACTACTACATGGAAATTTTGCTGAAGGAGGATCCTCCTATTCTGTCTTTCACAATGACTTCCTTTTCCTTTTTAGTTTTGTGGTTTTTAACATCAACATACATGATTCAAATTATGTAGCTTTTTTATTTTCAAAGGTCAGCAAAATTTCATCACCTTAATCAAGCCTTATATGATTAAATGCACTGTATTTACCTTATAAAATTGTATCATTGGTATTATAGCCCACACCAGATGCATCCACTAGTCTATCACATGTGCCCTCTTGGCACAAACATCAAAACATCCATTTGGTCATACTATCAACCTTCAGGAGAGATGTTGATTTCTTAGATTGTACTCCCACGGCTTTGTTCTATAGGCCGAGAGTTTATCCTATTACCACCTGTTTATCATATATGCACTTTTAGATATAGGATCCAACTAGGCTCAGTTATGTCATAATCCTACTCCTAGTTGGAGTATCATCCAATGATGTTTAATTCCCGTGTGTTCTGCACACCTTATAGAAAACTAAAGCCCCTTGATTCAACTCTTCCACGCTGGCACATGCTGGCAATTCAGGATTATAAGCTTAACTATGAACTGGAGAGCTCAACAGCATATGCGAAACTAATGACAAATGTCTACCATTATCTAGGACTGAACCTCATGCTGAGATTAACAGCTATGATGTCAACTAGTGTGCCCTGATAGTGCACTGACACTACACTATTACACTGTAGATTTGAGCTAATTATCCATTTTCTTTAAAATGAGGATGAAAATGGGGTTTAATTGATTTCTAACCTGTAAAAAACTTCATCAACCTTAAGTTAGCCCAAATCCATGTATTTCCTGACCCTTTACTGTGCATATGAACTCAAGTACCAGTTTATTTTTTTGCTTTTAGCAGAAATTTTTGATATAGTAATAGCCATCTTGGATATATTTAGACAGCAAATTATGTATCTAAGTATGTTAAGACTTGCTTTTAATATTTTAACATGAACTTGGAGTGATTGACGATTCAAACTTGATTGACCAATTAAATGTCAATATTCACATATCCACAAGAATCCATTGTAAAAACCTGCCAGCCATCTTGAAAAATGACAAAAATTTGTGTTGTTAAAGGGTGATGATGAGATTGAAGGTCAAGAAGAATCAGTATGCAAAATTTAGTGGTTGTATAACAATTTTCAGTTTTCTACTATTATTTTAGAAACACCCGTTCCAAGAATATGACGTATGATTAACTTTTTATAGTATTATTCATGAGTTCATGAAAAGGAAATTATCATATGCACATATGTACATTATATACACATATATATCATTGATCTATCTATCTATCTACCATAGGACTTTACCCCAATTTTGGGGGTAGCAGACATAACCAAGAACAAGAGAGATATCTTTTTTTTATTTTTGTTCCTCCCGGCTTGACGAGGAATTGAGCCGAGTTTGGTTTTGTTCTGCTAGGTTGCTACAGCCCACCCTCCCCGTTATCCACCACAATGAAGCTTCATATGCTTAATCCCCTTCTGCTGCTACCTCGGTGGTCACCAAAGCGACCAGAGGAAACGGCAGAGCTTATCAGAACCGAGTCACAATCGCTCACCATTCATTCCTATTTCTAGCATGCTCTTTTGCCTCTCTCACATCTATCCTCCTATTTCCCAGAGCTTTTTTCACTCCATCCATCCACCCAAACTTTAGCCTTCCTCTTGTGCTTCTCCCATCAACTCTTGCATTCATCACCTTCTTCAGCAGACAGAAGTTTCCATTCTCTCTACATGGCTAAACACATTCATATCTACTTCTTATTAATTTCTTACTCCCGTTCTTACCCTCACTACTTCGTTTCTAATCCTATGTAATTGAGATACACAAGCCATACTGCTCAGACACCTCAACTCGAACTCATTCAATTTCTTTCTCTCCATCACTTTCATCCCCCACAACTCCGATCCATGCATCACTGTTGGTACAATTATTTTCTCATACAAAACTTTCTTTACATTCATTCCTAGCCCCTTATTCTTTACCACTCCCTTCACTGCCCCCAATAATTTCCATCCTTCTTTCACTCTCTGACTTACATCTACTTCCACTCCACCATTTCCAACAACAACAGACCCCAAGTACTTAAACTGATCTACTTCCTCAAGTGACTCTCCATTCAATATGACATTTAATCAAGCACAACCCTCTATTCTCGTACATCTCATAACCTGACTCTTACTCACATTAACTCCCAACTTCCTTTTGTCACACACCCTTCCAAATTCTGTCCCTAATTGACCTAGCTTCTTCTCTTAGTCTGCAACCAATTCAGTATAATCCACAAACAACAATTGATTCACCTCCCACTCATGATCTCTCTCATCTATCAGTTCCAATCCTCTATCAAACATTCAAGCATTTACCTCTCTTACAACTCCATCAGCAAACAAATTGAATAAACATGGTGACATCACGCATCCTTGCCTCTGCCCCATTCTCACAAAAAACTACTCACTCACTTCATTTCATATCCTAACACATGCTTTACTGCCTATGTATAAACTCTTCACTGCTTGCAACAACCTTCCACCAATTCCATATAACCTTATCACATTCCACATTGCTTACCTATCAACTTTATCATAAGCTTTCTCCAGGTCCATAAATGTATCATACACATCTTTACCTTTAGCTAAATATTTCTCGCATTTCTGCCCAACTGTAAATTCTGATCCATAGATCCCCAACCTTTCCTAAAACCACCCTGCACTTCTAGGATTGCATCCTCTGTTTTATCCTTAATCCTATTATTTAACACTACCTTACACTTTTCCAACCACACTCAACAAACTAATACACAGAGAATTATAACACTCGTGCACATCTCCTTTACCTTTTTATAATGGAACAATTCACACACACACTCACACACACATACACACACACACACACACACACACACACACACCTTGTCCACTGGTACCATTGACTACATAAAACCTATGTTAAACAATCTCACCAACCATTCAAATACAATCCAACCCCTCCCCCCTTCCTTTAACGTTTCAGCCCTCACACCATCCATACCAGGCACTTTTCATGTAGTGCTCTCTTCACTTTCTCCCATCAGTGGCACTTCAACACCTGCAACAATAATTATATTTGCCTCCCTATTATGCATAACATTTAGCAACCTTTGAAAAAATTCCACCCACCTTTTCCTTGCCTCATCTCCTTTCAACAACGTTCCATTTTCATCTTTCACTGTCTTCATATCTCGATCCATCCTTCCTGACTTTCATCACTTTTTTCTAAACCTTATTCTCTTCATATGAACGACCCAATCCCTAACCCCACCTCCAGTCAGCTGTGCTCTTTACCTCAGCTACTTTGCGTTTTACTCCCACATTTTCCTCTCTATATCTTTCATACTTTTCTACACTATAATATATATATATATATATATATATATATATATATATATATATAGTTGGTTACCTTCTTAATCTTCTGGCACACATGGGATGCATAGGACCTCAATGAATTCCCACCATGTCTCTTTCCTTTGCCATCTTTCTGAGCTCAACCCAATTTTCAGATCCAACCTCATACTAATTTGTCATCAGCGACGTTTCTCATGGCGTTCCACAGCATCTCCTGCCCATAAGCTTCCATTCAGGAACATCCTGGACTAACTCATCTTTCCTTCATAAAATATGCTCCATCCATCTCCATGTTGATAATGTAACTAGATCGTTCACATTGGACACATTACCTCATCGGTTAATTGTTGCATTTTTCATATGTTGCTGCCATTTGAATCCGAAAATACTTCTCAGTGCTTTATTCTCGAAGGCAAGAAATTTTGCATCAGTTACTATAGTGCTGTATCATGACTGGTGCCCATAAGTTGATATTGATTTTACAAGTGAAATGTATATTCTGATCTTGCTGTGAACGGATTTATTATTTGACTTCCGAACTGGCTTTAGCATGCCCATTGCTTGCTCTACCCTCTATATTCTCTCCTTGAATTCTGTACTTAATGATCTATTGCTGGTAATGAGGTTTCCTAAATATGTGAAAGACTTTTTCAATAAGGCAGTTCTTCTGATCACCTCTAGCAATCAGCATGACTTCAGTCTTTCTCTGGTTGATCACCAATCCAACTTCTCTTCCCTCCAGTATTATCATTATTATTATTATTATTATTATTATTATTATTATTATTATTGTTATTATTTAGTTGGATACAATGGCTGCCTCAGTAGCATTAACTGTATACTATATATTCTTGATAGCCAGTAACTAAGCAAAATCTATTCTTCATAGTTGGGAAGACAAATTCAGGTAAGTCTTAGTCGAGTGATTAATTCATAATTCACTATTTAGGTACAAAAACAGTTAACAGCGACAAGTTTCAAGATTATCATCCATCTTCCTCAGGCTGTAGAGGAATGTGTGAAACGATGCCGGCAACGTCTATTTACATACCAATTCTGGCTTGTTGGGTGTGGTAGCTGATTTACATTAGCTGCTTCTGGCGCCGTGGACGGAGCAGATAGTGACGCGAGATGGTTGGTGAATTTTCTTGGGCTGAAATGCTCCCAGGGAGAAGCTGATTCCCAGCCAGGGGGTCTCACTGCTCACTCATAGGTGGTGGGTCTCCATTTTATTCTGTGACGGATAGGCTCTGATTGGCAGAAGTGCTCACAGGGGTGGAATCAGTGTTAGGCGAGCTGCATGGCCTCTGATCAAAGTGGTCAAGGTTTGTGATGTCATGAGTGGTAGTTATTCTCGGATGATTTTTCCTGCTGTATGAGGAGAGCCTCAAGGATCTTAAGTCTTCTGCTGTAAGGAGCCCGGCCGATGATCTTACTACTCTTGACAATCTCCTCATGTTTGATGCTGTGATTATGCATCTGAAGGGCTTGGGCTCGCATTGCCCCTTGCTGGACATGGTAGGACAGTCTCTTAGACAGTCTCATGGTGGTTATTCCTATGTAATGTTAAGGGCATCTTGAAACACGGCATAGTTTGGAGTAAATCACATTAGACTGCCTTCGGAGGTCCACAGTCTGCGCAGCTGTGTTGCTCTTCATGATGAGTGACTTTGTCTTAGCCGCTGGTGACAGTGTGATTCTTCACCAGTTCCCTCAGTCTCTCAAATCTCCCTTTGTGGGTACTCTAACAATAATCCCTTTATTTTCTCATTCAACATACACATATGTATATGAATCGATATATACATATACATATACACACATATATAGATATATATTTACATAAATAGATATATTTATATTCATACTCTATCAAGTACCCACGGAAAAACTACAGTGCAGTAGTTAATCCCTTGAGCGAGAAAGAATTATTTGGTAATGTCAGTGCTGTCAGGTGTATGAGGACAGAGGAGAATGTGGAAAGAATAGGCCAGACTATTCAGTGTATGTGTAGGCAAAAGAAAAATGATTCATACTATCTGGCCAGTCAAAGGACTAAATAATTCTAGCGGTAGTATCTCTTCTTAGGTACTCTAACAATAATCCATTTCTTTCACCATTCAACAGGTGTGTCTTCATCTCGCCACACATAACGTATTTTTCCGCGCATAAGACGACCTCCAGTTAAGACAAAGTCGAAAATTATGACAAATTTTAAGGAATTTAGGTCATATCTGCTTTATAATACGACTGGTGGATTGTAGAACCAACAATATATAAGCTAGCTTCTGCTGTATAATTAGAAATAAAAAAAAAATAAATAAATAAAGACGATTTTTTATCATGCTTTTGCTAACACGTGGAACTATTGCTTTGTTTACGTTCCATCCCTGATCATAACGAAAAAAATAACGCATTTATGCATCTGTGTATAAGTTAGCTTTTACAGAAGCAAATCTTACCATATATTGGTTATGTAATAATGATATTGTTATTAAAGTTATTTTACTCACTTTATCCTTAGAAATTTAAATAAATGAAACGAGAGTGATTCTATATAATGTATTTCCTAAAAACGCCTCCAAAGAAAGAAAACAATTTTTTTTTAGTGTTTCGTCCCCGATCGTAACGAACGAACGAGCGCCTTTGCACATAAAAGTGATAACTAATGATATTAAGAGCTTTCAGTATGGATGGTATTATAACTAATTTACTTGCCATACCCCTATCCATATAGATGTATTTACACACACATTATATGTCCTGCCCATGCCCATTTCTTTTTCCTACGTATTGTTAGAATATTTACTAGTTTACTCTTGTATCCGTGTTGCCCTTTTACTGTCTCTTGGTCATATTCCCATCATTATTTTATCCTTAGCTCTTTGAGTTGTAACTAGCTTATTTTCTAAGGCTTTAGTAAGGCTCCAAGTTTCT
>NC_090726.1:94598922-94611422 GCF_036898095.1 Palaemon carinicauda
TTTACAGTGCATTCGCAGAGATTCTAGTCTTTTTTTCTATGCATATATGCATTTAGTTTTACTCTGCTCACATACCTATAAATAAATATAACACGGAATAGTTTTATCAATGGGTTTGGTTGAGGAGACAAGAGTTGAGAAACGAGGAATTTTTATTTGATGTGAGGGATCTAGTGGAAGAACAATTTAGTTGCTGATAATGTGTATTCTTTCACTCTGTCAAGTTAATAGTAAGATACCACGTAACAGGTGGTTTAAAGAGGGACTTCTACTGTTCCAGTGACAGATGCTGCTCAAGCATTTTAATATTCAGCTGCTGCTGTTTGTTGCTGGCAAACCAGCGTCGTCCATTTTATTGTTAATCTATCTTCCTGGAAGGTTTTTATTTGTTTGATATAGTTTCCCTTAAACATATATTCATTAGGTATTAATCGACCCTTTATCCACCTCATATATGAAATACAAACTAGAAAATAATATATATAATTTCTATTTTACTTACGATATGACGTAGCTTTGGGATATTCTCACATAATCTGTACAAGTACTCCGTAATCTTTTGCAGTAATTTAATGCCCTTACTAACGTAACTGAGATTATGGTTACCATATGATCGTTGCCACCAACTCAATCCAAGGAAAATTGTTCCCATGAACGATAGGTTTTCGTGTCTACACTTGCAACCATACCCGCCTCAAACTTCTTCCCTTCTAAGAACTTTACTAACTGTCATTTGTCGGAAGGAATTAGTTTTGGCCACGGAATGAGGGTGTTTATAGGGGTCATTATATTTACTTCAATAATTGTAGAGATACTCGTAACAGAGAGTGAATTGTGAATTGGTGTGAAATTTTCAATTTGATTAGCAAGTGGACCCCATTTCAGGGGATTCGCCCCATAGATATTCTAATGTAGTTCATTTCGCAGGTCCCAAAAGAGGTCGGAAAACAACATTAAGACTAACTGACTGATTTGAGGTTTTTGGGGATCCTACCATGTACGTACATCGTAAGAAGGAAAATCATAATTTGCAGGACTTGATTTGCTTTAATCTTTACACGCGTGAATCTATACAGAAGACATGCCACCATGAAAAAAGGAATCAAATCTGTAATGAAACGTATGATACTCCATAAAAGGAAACATCGACGAAATTTTGAGACTATTCTACTCGCCCTAATCAATATGAGATGTGGACAAATTTTCATAAGTATTCAAAGAACAGGAGACGATTTGATGAAAATGAACAAATGAATGAAAAAACAATAATTCAAAACGTTAGGAAACAGGAACAATGAAAATTTTAAGGTTCGCTGCAGCCTCTCTTAAGGACTAATGCCATCAACGTTAATAGCAATTCCAGAAATGGTACAACATTCACTCTTACTAAATCTTTTTTTTTTTTTTTTTTTTTGGGGGGGGGAGCAATAAGAAAATGTAAATAAGTAAAGTAGGACACTTCTGGCTGATGTGGCAGCACTAGATTTTTTTTAAGGAACTTTAAATCAGATGTTTGCAGGTTTACGTTTTTATTTTTCTAGTCTTTTGTTTATTGAATCAAGAATTTATTTACCTTTTACAGTCTACTGTAGTCAGGGAGAAAAAATACCCTTTTTGGGGATTTTGTTATGAAAACATGCCACCATCCAGACGCCTAAAGAACATCCCAAACAACAATAAAAGCCTGTTGGCACTGTGAGATACGTGTATGACCAGTATGGTGATTAGAAAACAGATTACACATATTGCTGAGTGCTAATACAGATGTTTACATACATACATACATACATACACACACACACACACATATATATATATATATATATATATATATATATATATATATATATATATGGAAGAAGATGTGGTTAGTATTGCATTACTCCAAGACATTTATGATGGTATACTTTCGCAGATAATGCACTGCTATCGGAAGAAGGTCACACAGCTAATTGGAACATAAATCCTTTCACCGGAGTTCCAAGCGCTCAATAATGTGAAAAAAAAGAACCAGTACATGTAACACTGAAGCACAACAGAGATGCTGCAGTCCAGCAAATGGAAGATATTCGCGGCAACAGTAAATAAGATATGCTGACTCTCTACAATGCATCATCAATTCTCAAAAAGGCTATCGAGAAATCTGAGTAGTGGAAATTTGCAAGATCTCTTACAGATGTAACAAGCCAGCACATACCAAAAAGGCTGTAGTGGGTTTTTTTTCTCTGTCTTATTCAAGGTCCAAGTAAAACTCTTTCGACTGAAGAACAAATAATCAGAAGTTAAACATGCCCACAAAATAGCCCAAAGCACTGTCATTATCTCTTTCTCTATTCAGCAGTTCAACAACACAAAGTTGCAATCCCTGAAGTTTACACACTAAATCCCACACCAGCTTATAGCAGGGGTGCCTATTCGCCAGGCCATTTAATGCAAGAAGATAGTCAACATGTTGCTTTGGTTTATCATGTCAATAGGGTGTACACAACTTCTGCAGATGGAAGGACAGACTGAATGCAGTTCTACTGAGATGCTGGTTAATGATGGTGTATATTTGCCCCCCCCCCCCCTTTTTTTTCAAGGAAGACACATATACAGTACTTTGCTGTGGACAACATAGACTTTACGAGAGATATCCCTAATGGAAAGCAACCCCTGCATGCCACAGATATGGTAATTTACCAGATATCACACCCAATAGATAAAATTCCTAAGCTTGAGCTGTCAGAGTCAGTTAGGAGCAGTACTAAGGATCTGATGTACGTTGCAGCTTCTAAGCTTCTTGACTGCCCAAAGACAGCTTGAAAAACAACAAAACTCTTTTGAAAATATAGAAAAAAAGTTACCCTCAAATAGATCATTTCTGGATGTTGTCTGGTTAATGGAGTGGACTATAGACATACCTCAGCAACCAATAATCACAGAGGGTGGTAATGAGGAGTTTCTTGGTAAAGATTCCACTGTTTGGAAAGGAAGCATTGATTTTCCTACATGGTCTACATAACATTATGCTCTGGAACCAATTATTCGACCCATGAAAGTAGCTGGAGGGCTTGTGGGCATCACCCAGAATGTTTATGCTCGTTCAAGATTCTTTTTTCCTTTCACCAGAACTCACTCGACTTGTCAAGAAAGCCTATTAGATTGCCTGAGTTTCTTCCTCAACACAGAGGTATTACCATGGTTTACTGAGGGCAGTCTTATTCAGGCAAGAGAAAAATATCCAAGTCTTTACACAAACTTTGGAAACTTTCACAAATCTCTTTGAGAATGGTAGTTTTGACATGATCAACTTTTTATTCAAAGCTGTGATGTCAGAAGTCAAAAGTGATCTCTCCTGCTATCAAAGACAGGACACTCCTGAGTGACTTTGTGGCCAACTCTGACAATAGAATCAAAACGTCGACCATAAACTTCTGGTTACCCATGAAAAAACAAAGGCTGCAAACATGGAAAGTAGCAGGAGAAAGGGTAAAAGAGAGTGCAGGAGACGAGATTATTGAACTCAACAAAAACCGTAAGCTGTTCACTTGCATGCTGCTAAGATCTAACATTGAGCTGGAGGAAACACTTTCTGGTGTGCCACATTTAATGCTTGCTTCAGATGGGACCATGCTCCACTGCTCCTCAAAGAGAAGTTTGATGTCTGTGTTGGAGAAATAGAAAAAAAAAAAAGACCCTGGAAAAAGTGTTCCTGATACAAATAAAGAAATCCATGAAAGTGTCAGAGAAGAGCAAGAACTTCAGGAAGGTACACCTCATGAAGTGAAGGTGGCACTACTGGATGCCAGAGCATCAATCATTGGACAAACCTGACTTCATTACATACTGTATCCAGCTAGCTGATCACTTCATCGTTCATGTCCTGGCAACGAAGTACAGCCTCACAAACTTTCTGGTTGAGATGCTAGGAAAGGTTGCTGAAAATACAGGTGGTCGTTGCATGGGGAGCACAGTGCCGAGCAACCCACAGAAATAGCAATCACCTTCACAGGCAGCTGGAAGAAGCATGTTACTAATGCAACAAGTTGTGGGGTTACTGGGAGCTATGACTGACTGCCTAAAAGCCCCCATCCGGAAATAAGGGCTGGTTAATCTGTGTGTGTGTGTGTTTTTGGGGCATCAGATACAGATGTTTTTGTCCTTGAACTTCGTTGTTATCTTCAGTTGTGCAAGAAAACCAACTTTGTGACGGGAGCTGCTTTTAACCATCTTTTTATTCATCTTGGGCTCATTAATAATGCCCTCGAACAGGAGAAGTCTGCTGCTATGCCAGGGTTGCATGCCATCAGTGGGGCTGACAACACTGGCAGCTTTGCTGGCTTTGCTGCAAAGGGAAAACTGGCATTCTGAAAGGCATTCAAAGAGGCAAGTGAGGACAAGGTATCAGCACCAGGTAGTAGGTTGGCCAGGGCACCAGCCACCAGTTGAGATACTCCCGCTAGAGAGTTATTGGGTCCTTTGACTGCCCAGACAGTACTACATTGGCTTCTTCTCTTTAGTTACGGTTCACTTTTCATTTGCCTACACATACACCGAATAGTCTAGCCTATTCTTTATAATTCTCCTCTGTTCTCATAAACCTGACAATTCTGTGATTACCATGCAGTTCTTATTCACCCAAGGGGTTTACTATTGCGCTGTAATTGTTCAGTGGCTACTTTCCTCTTGTTAAGGATAGAAGAGACTCTTTAGCTATGGTAAGCAGTTCTTCTAAGAGAAGGACACTTCAAAATCAAACCATTGTTCTCTAGTCTTGGGTAGTGCCATAGCCTCTGTATCATGGTTTTCCACTGTCTTTGGTTAGAGTTCTATTGCTTGAGGGTACACTCGAGCTCACTATTCTACCTTATTTCTCTTCCTCTTGCTTTGTTTAAGTTTTTATAGTTTATTTATGAAATATTCATTTTAATGTTGTTACTGTTCTTAAGATATTTTATCTTTCCTTGTTTCCTTTCATCACTGGGCTATTTTCCCTCTTTGAGCCTCTGGGCTTTTAGCATCCTGCTTTTCCAACTAGGGTTGTAGATTAGCAAGTGATAATAATAATAATAATAATAATAATAATAATAATAATAATAGGAAAACTGGGCACAGAGGCGGATTGTGTAAAGGCAATGTGTAACTGGAGCACCCTTTATTTTCTTTTGATAGCATTCAATATAATGATTTTTCTTTAATACTTTCTATATACTTGTACAATATATAATCCTTGAGCTAAATGTCAGTAACCATCCTCCAGTTTATGAAAAAGAGAAAAAAAAGTCTTCGTAAGGAACTCCGCACTTCACAGTTTCAATTGCATGGAGTTTGGCTGCCATGCGCATGCGCACTTAGGAAACTGCACTGCAGGCTGAGAGGGGGAGTGAGAGCTTTCGCTCTCGTAGTGCTAACTGTCTGTCTGTCTGTCTGTATAGATTGCCTTACCTTGTGTAAGACCCGGGCTCTTGCCTTTGGGCAGCCCAGAAAAGAATGTAATTTGAATTGTAGAGCGTTATATATGTATAAAAGAACTTGTAACGTGAATAGGGTAAGAGTAATTAATGTTAGAGAAAAGGGATTCAATTAAAAAGTGATTATATTACTTTAAAGTTTAATAGTTTATTCTACGTTAGATTTACATAGCCGAAGCTAATTGATGTAAGGCCAAAAAGTAGTAGTAGTTTCGACTGAACTGCTTATCCTCATTCAGCAGCCTGGGATATTGGTTATGTTCCCAGGTGGGGGTAATGGCTATTCACCAAGCATCCCACGGGCTGGAATCTGCAAGCAGATTCCAAGTCAATGCCCGTATAACTGAATGAGGGACAGGTCCCTCTAGCTACTACTAATCAAAGTAACGGGAAAAAGGGAGAGATTGACAGGCATGACAACAGAAAAAAGGACCCCGGTAGGGAGGCTCCTTTTTAGGTCCACGAAAAGGAAAATTTGTGATAGACAGAGTCTATCAAGTGAGAGAGAAAGTGTTAAAGCAGAAAGTCCCAGGGAAGCAATAGGTCGTGGGAAGGAGAGAAAAGTAATGTAGTCAGAGGCAGAAAAAGGTGTGTGTGTGGACTTTTTACTTTTTTTTTTTTTTTTTTTGCTTGTGAGAAAGTATAGAAATGTATTATTATTGTACTTCTAGCTATTCTATTTGATTATTCTTTCAGTTCTTTATATAGATCGGCAATTTGTAGATGGCGACTTGATGCGACGATGAGTGAGGCAATTGGTTGGATGAAAATCTTTGGTTCCCAGATTAGCTTCATCCCATAATTTGATTATGTAGTCCAAGTAATAAAAACTGTCCATGAAGTGATTTTCAGATAGATTTTAAAAGGTCAAGAGTAACATCTAATAACATAGAATATAGTTCTTATTACCAACCCTCAATCCTGTAATAAATTCTGCACTACGTTAACGAATACAAATCATCCGTTATAATTTCATTCCGTCCGTACCTCCTTTCTCTGGGTGTACCACTATCAATGTAGGTCCCATTACCAGGGGTGTACCTGATTAAGTCATTTAATGGTCCGTAAAATTGTAATTAAGATTAATAACATCAATTAAGGACTATTAGTTTCGTCACATATGCCACACCAAGATGGAAGAAATTAATTCGCGGGAGTTGGGTCACAATGAGTCAATTATATTCAATTGCATAGGTAATTCTTGAAATGGCTTCATTCCAAAACGTTGACATTGTGAAGGACAAGAAATAAGACAACCGATTTTTAATAATAATGTGCTATTAAAATAATGAAAGAATCTTATGGATATCTTTTGAATGGTTTCGCTACTTCAGACGTGGATAACCTCGTCGAGAACCTCCAATTGTTAAGGGCACGCAACTGTTAGAGATAGACACCCACGTCTAGTTTCTTCGCCCTTTACATATTTCTCTCTCCGCCCTAGAACGGTCAGTTAACAACTAGATACCTGAATGGCTACTTAAATAAATAGAGACAACTAATTCATAAAAGTAGAATTCAATAAAAGAGTATACTTACATTACTTATAATTTGAAAAAAAATCCATCCCAATGAACACAGAAATGCCTTTTACGTTGTATGTTTAGGTACGAGTGCGTGCATCCTATAGCCTCCTATATTATGCTTTTCAAGTATACCAATGCCTTGGCTGGGTAATCTCATGATCTGCAACGCAGAATAGAAAGTTATGAATAAAATTAATACAAGTAAAAAACAAATCTCACTTTGCTTAATGCATACACATGGTTTTGACCTGGCGAGTAATAAATTAATCAAGGCTGTTTCGAGGGGGAGATTACAAGAGTCCACATAAATCTTGTGGAAGAACATACGTTACATTGCCATTAATCCACTATCCCCCAAGACAGAATTATGCTGAGAGAGAGAGAGAGAGAGAGAGAGAGAGAGAGAGAGAGAGAGAGAGAGAGAGAGAGAGAGAGAGAGAGATCATAATTTAGTGAAGAAGTTTTGACAGATGGTGTTGCATGGCAGCTGCAACAGCTGGTTGCGATTCCCCCATCCCTCTCCCAAGCCCTCTCAAACACACTCCTCCAGAAAATCTGATTTTCAAAGGATCCCTTAAGTGTTATTTATTTTATCTTTTTGCATTTTTCCTTAATTATATTAGTACTGTCCTAAAACTGAAAAATAGTAACATGGGCCTTCCATAAGTCGCGATCATTAAGAAAAAAAATATAATCATCTGCCTTCCTTATCTGTTATGATTTTTTTATTTATTATATCTTGTTTTGATATTCTTCTTACCATTCCTGTTGTTTTTTATTGTCTAAAATGTATTAGATTGAAGTTTCCAAACTCATGACATTTTCCACCAATGTCGTCTAACAATTGGCACTAATGATGGTCAAGACAAGCGCAAAATTAGTATCAGGGAATTTTGCCTTAATCATTCCACCTCATCTCACTCCAGATTCGAACCCATACTTACTTCCTCGAGAGGTAATCGCACTATAAGGTAGGAAGATATGTATAGTAATACAAACACATATACACACACACACACACACACACATATATATATATATATATATATATATATATGTGTGTGTGTGTGTGTGTGTGTGTGTGTATATACATATATCTATATATATATATATATATATATATATATATATATATATATATATATATATGTATATAAATATACCTATCTATCTATCTATATATATATATATATATATATATATATATATATATATGTATACATATACATATACATATTATATATATTCACGAGGAGGTAATGAAACTTAAAAGGTAGAGCATACTAAGTATTCCAATATTGATAGTGAGCTCAAAAGAAAAGCCAAGAATGACTGAAGAGAATATTTAGACAAAATGGCAGATGAAGCGGAAGAAGCTATGAAATCAGGGAGTGGCTATGGCGTGAAAATTGCTCACAGAATTATTTTTGAAATGTTCACTGGGGAAAAAAAGAAGCGTATGCCCATCAAAAAAAAAAAAAAAAGATGGATCTTATATATCAACAGAAGATGAAGAAAGGCAACGTTGGAAGGAACACTTTAATGAGGTCATGAATAGGGTATATGAAGGGAGTAATTTAATTGATATACCTGAAGCTGAGGAAGGCCTTGATGTACCCATGAATGAATTCAGTGTGTTCGGAGTCGAAGCTATCATTAAAAAACTCAAGAGATGGAAAGCCCCTGGATACGATGGAATCATTGCCGAGATGATTTTGGCCGAAATACTTACAAGATTATTTTGTAAGATGTGTCATGAGGAGGCAAAACCTAATGAATGGGAGCTAGTAGTGTGGGTGAAAATGGCAAAAAAGGAGATCTGACTGATTGCAATAATTACAGAGGCATCAGACTTACGTAAGTGGCCTTTTAAATATATAGTATGCTCATTCTAAAGAGACTAGAGAGAAATATCGATGAAAAGCTGAGAGATGAACATGAAGGATTTCTAAAATCTAGAAGTTGTACTGGCCAAATTTTGATTTTAAGACATATTGTACAGCAATGTGTAGAATATAGATATCCAATTTTGGTAGCATTTTTGGACTATGAAAAAGCCTTTGATAGTAGGCACAGGCCACTTTTGTGGAGAGTCCTGCGTTAATATGGAGTTCCTCTTAAATATGTAAAT
Organism: Palaemon carinicauda; assembly: GCF_036898095.1. Lineage (NCBI taxonomy): Eukaryota > Metazoa > Arthropoda > Malacostraca > Decapoda > Palaemonidae > Palaemon > Palaemon carinicauda. The sequence goes on from NC_090726.1 coordinate 94,608,033, forward strand.
TTTATTCAGTCTGTTCATGAGCATAGCAAGTGCAAAGTTAATGTTAATGGAAACCTATCAAATGAGTTCTCCAAAGGAATGTGGTATCACCTATGTTTTTTTTTTTTTTTTTTTTTTTTTTTTCTCCTCTTCATAGATTTTGTAATGCATAGAACAGTTGGGCATGTCGGAGAAGGATTAGATTGGATTTTTAACAGGAAATTAGCGGACAGGGAGTATGCTGATGACGCTGTCCTTATTAGCAAAAGGCCACAGGACTTACAAAGCTTGCACCCCAGAATGGATTAAATATCACATGAGGTTGGGCTTAAGATAAATAGAAGAACGACAGAGATGAATGGAACCGAATATGTAATGGAGGATGAAATATCATTGGAAGGAGAAATGATTAATGAGGTGGAATCACTTGAATATTTAGGAACTATGATCTCTAATACAGGGTCTTTAGAATTGGAGTTTAATGAAGGATTGAAAAAAGCAAATCAGACAAAGGCTAGATTAAGTTAAATTAGGAAATCAAATCGCCTGAAATTACATATAAAAATCAGTCTACATATCAGCTTAGTGAGATCGGTGTTACTGTATGGAAAAGAGTCGTGGTATTACAATGAAACTATATCCAACAGATTTTGTAGGTTTGAGAACTAACCCCTCAGAAGAATATTGGGAGTTAAATTGCAGGGCGGGATTAGAAAGAAAACTATAAGACAGATTATTCAAGTTTCATATGTGGGTCAGATCATGGTGAGGGGGAAATGGTTTGAGCATGCTCTTCGCACTCCCCAAGAGAGATTAGTTCACCAAACTTTCAACTGGGCTCCAAAAGACACTAAAAGAGTTGGAAAACCAGGCTTACATGGCTGAGCACTATGTAACGTGAAGTAGATGATGAATGAAGAAGATAGTGTGACGGGCCAAGAGAAGGTTGTGACTCAAAGGCAGGATGAAAGCAACTGAGTAACTTTATTACAGACACTCGCCTTTATATACAAAAACTCAATGCAACAGGAAATTTCTTGTTCAACTGATACCACACCGGTTAACGGTTAACGATGAGAAAAAGATACATGATTATTCAGGTTCTTTTTAGTGCGAGGGGAGAGCGAAAATACAAGCATAATATATACACAAAATGAAATGTCGTTACTATGTACGATCGTGTGACACACGGTTGGTACAATAGAGACGACTGGCGAAATCTAGCGATGTCTCCCTTTGCTTCAATAGGCGTAGGAGGAGATGATAAAGATATATATATATATATATATATATATATATATATATATATATATATATATATGTATATATTCATATATATATATATATATATATATATATATATATAATATGTATATATAAGTATATATAGGTATATATATGTATGTGTATTCATATGAATTTATATATATGTATGTATGTATATATATTTCATAAATACTGTATATATAATTTGCCTGTTTATGTTTATTGGTTTATAGATTATTTAACAACAACCAAACAAAATACAATTTCACGGTAGCGAGATCGTAAGGGGGATATTAAAGTTGTAGCATGCTATAAGCATGCAGAAAACTGCCTGTCTATAATTTATAATAATCAATTCGGTAATTATTAGCAGTTATTTTCAATTTCGACGAGGTCTGCCAACACGTGTTATATATATATTTATATATATATATATTTATATATATATATATATATATATATAAATATTATATATATATATATATATATATATATATATATATATATATGTGTGTGTGTGTGTGTGTGTGTGTGTTTGTATCATCATCCTCTTTATCAGTCGTTACAGTTCCACTGCAGAGCAAAGGCCTCAGACATGTCCTTCAACTTGCATTTAATTATGGTCTTTCTATGCCAGTACACACCCGCAAACATTCTCTGTTCGTCAATTCATAGCCTTCTCTTCCTTCCCTGCTTCTTTTGTAATCTCCGTTATTCATAATGTTCATCAATTATATGTCATTCTCATTATTTGTCCTTCCTGCGCATGTCCATCTCTTTTTCTTACATTTTCTTAGAATATCCTCTACTTTAGTTTGTTTTCGTACCCATGTTGCTCTTTTCCATCTCTTAGTGTTATTCCCAACATTATTCTTTCCATAGCTCTTAGAGTTGTAAGCAGCTTATGTTCAAAGGCTTTAGTAAGGCTCCAATTTTCTGATGCATAAGTTATAACTGTTGGATCATCTTATTCAATACTTTTCTTTTTAGAGAAATTGGTATTTTACTTTTCATAATCCCATTTTCTTTACCAAAACATCTTCATCCCAAGCTTCTTTATATTTAAGTTTCGGTCTTGTGTCCTGGGAAAACACTTTCTGTCTGGTCTAAATATATATATTCATTAACAATCACTAGAGGTTCGTCCATAACCCTTATTTGTTGTCTGCATTTTCATTGAACATTAAAAAAGGCAAAACAAAAGAATATGAGATGACCTAACAATTGATTTGGCAATAGATGGAGCAGATTTCTTATAGAATTAAAAGATAGCCATATATTTTCCTCCATTGAACATGAAAGGAAATAAAAAAAGTAGTGAGTTTTCTTATCAAACCTCTTACAGGTAACATAGAAAAATTTATTAATAGTAGTGATAGAGTTGGTGGATTAATGATCAAACTGAATAAAAAGTATATACTAGAAAGCATTCAAATGTATACTCCCACAACATCTCATACAGAGGAAGATATTGAAACTGTTTATGGAAATCTGGAGATATCTATGAAGAAAATCTAATACTCAATTTACACTTATATTGCGTGATTTCAATTCTAAAGTAGGTCAGAAGAAAAGAAAAGAATCAGCAGTAAGTAAATCTGGAGTAGCCAAAAGGGATGACAGAATAGACATGCTTGTATAATTTACTGAAAGAAACTATATTAAAATCATGAATAGCTTTTTTTATAAAAAGGAACATAGAATGGACATGGAGAAGCCCAAATGGAGAAGCGAAAAGTGAAACAAATTACAGTCTTAGTAATAAAGTTAATTTAGTTATAGATATAACAGGTTTAATTACAGTCACATGATCATAGAATGGTGAGGATCAATCTTTTTACATCTAAGGAAAGAAAGAGAAAAACTAATTTTAAGAAAGAAAAAAATCTGATGAGTTTAGTTTAGCAATACAAAATAAGTACTCCCAGCTACATGATGAAATGGAAGCAAGTAAAGAAAGAATTAACAGTAATTATAAAAATCTATATTGGAATCAGGACAAAAGTTAGGCGGAAAAAATTCCTAAATAAGAACAAGAATAACCACCAGGAAAGACCAAAACCCCAATAAAAAAAGAAAAAAATGGAAATGAGGGTAAAATCCAAAAGCGATGAAACAGAATTTGATGAAGTATCCAAAACAATA
>NC_090726.1:94616422-94653922 GCF_036898095.1 Palaemon carinicauda
GAAAATACAAGAGGTAACAGAGAATTGACAACAAAAGTCACAGAAAAGAGAAATCATTTCAGGAAGAGAGGACAGACCAATATGGAATCACTTCAATTCAGGGCGCAAAGACGATGCAAACATAAGCGCGTAAAAACTCTATCCCGTCCATATTTGAAGACAAGGCGAAAACTAAAAGTTTTAAAAGTTTTTTTCATGGAAGGGTTAGGTGCCGACCCCTTCACCACCTCCCTTGCCCATCCTAGACTTTACCATCCCTGAGCGAGTCTTTTTTTGGCCATTCTAGAAAGTCGGATGGAATGAAGGCAATGGGGGTAGGGGGTTGGATTTAAGAGATTATGCTGTGTCAGCCTTTCTGATTTTTTAAAGCCCCTTGTACGGAGAATAATAGAATATTTCCAAATACTGGAATTTTAGAAGAAAATCTTTCAAAGCTTGGTGAATTCACATTTTGCCATTGTTGGTATATACACAGTATATAAATATATATATATATATATATATATATATATATATATATATATATATATATATATATGTATATATATATATATATATATATACACATGTATATATATATATATATAAATATATATATACATATATATATATGTATATATATATATATATATATATATATATATATATATATATATATATATATACACTGTATATATATATATATATATATATATATATATATATATATATATATATATATACACTGTATATATATATATATATATATATATATATATATATATATATATATATATATATGTATATGTATATATATATATATATATATATATATATATATATCGATATTAATATAATTGACTAAATAAATACTTATAAGATATGTTTATAAATGCGGATGTACACATGAGGAGTACTCATGCCCGTGAGACGGGGGTTCAGATGCATGTCTTTGCACATCTATCTGAATATTAACCTTTATTTTTGTGTGTGTATTTATATACGGCTTCTAACGGATACAAGAACGAGGTCTTGTTACAAAGAAGAGACTATTCGGCACCTGTTTCTGAAACTTGGAAACAATAATGCCATCAATCGGAAATAATGTCATATTTTGCTAACCATCAAAAGTTAAATATAGTTTACGAGTATCCTAACTCAATACATATATATATATATATATATATATATATATATATATATATATATATATATATATGTGTGTATATATATATATATATATATATATATATACATATATATATATATATATATATATATATATATATATATATATATATATATATATATACGTACACACACACACACACACACACACACACACATATATATATATATATATATATATATATATATATATATATATATATATATATATATATATATATATCTTGTGAAGCTGGTCTAGTATAAATACAGTAGTTTATCATGCATTTTATTTATGTTTTCATATGTGCATTGCAGAGGTGAATATCCAGTTCCTCTCGTATTGATATAAGGTTTTTATTTAAATTACGTAAGACTCTCGTCATCAATTTCAATGTATTCTTCATTCAAGTCATCATATGTAAATTTACGTTACTTTAAACAATTTTTGTTTTATTTTCACGTATTTGGTTACGAAGTCTTACGTAACCTGTTTGAGAGTGTTATGTGATTTGTGCGAGATGTGAACAAAGGCTTATGTAATGTTCTCTTATATTTTTATGAGGTATTGCATCATGTTTGAGAGAAAATAGGCAATTTTTATATTGTGCCATGTGCTTTGGAATATTCCCAAGAATCCTAGCGTTAGATGTTATCTTTTTTCTTATTTCTTAGAACGGTAGGTTGGCGGAGCTAACTGAGAGAGTATGTCTCCCTGTTACGAGGGTATGCGTGCTTGAGAGTTGCCTGAAACCCCGGTTTGTCTCTCAATATTTTTATCTAGTTGATAACTCTGACACCCATAGGCCAACCCCCCCCCCCTTTCCAGATTTATTTGGAATTTCCTGCAAGTTTTATATAGACGTCCCATGGCTGCATAGCAGCAGTAGAGAGGCAGCTGTCCTGTGAAAGAGCCAAAGTGCCTCCTTCACTCTCTCTCTCTCCGAGTGCCTATAGTGTAGCCTCCCCTATGTGACTTTGTGCCCAGCGTATAACATTTGTTAAAACGTTGTTGTAAATTATCAAGGTTAACTATATTGATTCAGTATTAAGACTAATTAAATATTATATAAAAGTTTATTTCAAGTGAAACGAGTGATTTTATAATTTTCATATGTATTATTTCTTTTCTCTTAGTATAAGGTTTATTCAGATTTAATATTTCAAGTCAAGTAATTATATAATTTTCAGATCGTACTATTTTTGTCTTAATCTAAGTTTTGTTCATATTTATTATTTTGAGGAATTTATCTGTTTTATTTGAATTCTTTTCAAAGTGTTGTAATTTATATAGAATGTATTTACTCTTGTAAAAAGTGCATTGTTTCAATCATCAGTGTTTATTACATACTCGCTCGTATCCTGTAAAGAATCGAAGCATGAGGTGGTTTTAAATAAGTCTTAAGAAATATTACCCAGTTTTGTTTTGAGTGTTCTTAAGAGACCTTTGTACATTCAGTGTTTTGTATATACCTCTCTAGGAGTTATTTAAACTGTCCCAGACCTCTGGTGATAATATTTTTGAGTGTAACAGATTTAACATAAAAACAAACAGGTGAGTTTGGAACTCGAGAGGTTTTATACCTTGCCAGCCGTAATATATATGATATTATATGTTCGGTTTCCAGACCAGGGATCATATTAGTATAATCAATATATATATATATATATATATATATATATATATATATATATATATATATATATATGCATATATATATATGTATATATATATATATATATATATATATATATATATATATATATATATATATATATATATGTGTGTTTATACATATATATACATATATATACATACATATATATATATATATATATATATATATATATATTACATATACATACATATACATATATATATATATATATATATATATATATATATATATGTTTATCTTTATTTCATGCCCTGTGGTAGGGGTGTAAATATATTGCCACCATACATCGTGTGTGTCGTTATAAGTGACTAAAAAGACAGCTGCCGCTTTGCATTATTGCTTTTTAGCAAAATGATAGGCCCACTGCCAATAAATGTGAAAACTGCTCCCTGGCAATTGGACTATTTAGACAAAGGTTAGTCCCACTGCCATAAACTGAGGTTGATGACTACAGGGGCGTGTGATCGTAGAAATTAGCACCAGGGAACCTATCCTTACTGTATGGATAATGCGGGGAAAGAAGATATTTATTTACATATATATATATATATATATATATATATATATATATATATATATATATATATATATATGTTCATATATATATGTATATATATATATATATATGTATATATATATATATATATATACATATATATATATTTAAATATATATATATATATACATATATATATATATATATATATATATATATATATATATATGTATATAATACTATATATTTATATACATATATATATATATATAGTATATATATATATATATATATATATATGTATAAATATATATGTATAAATATATATGTATATATATATATATATATATATATATATATATATATATATATATATATATATATACAAAGTTGGTGTAGTGTAGAGTACATATTTTATTCATGTATTTCATATGTGTAAATAAGAGGTGAATTGCCAGCTTGTAAGGTGAGTTCCTCTCTTGTAGGTTCAAGTATTTGTACGTAAATTGCATAAGACTTTTGTCATTCATTTTGTTGTATTTTTCATTCAAGTCATTTTATGTAAAGTTACGTTATTTTCAAGAATTAACTTTTTTATTTCACGTATGTTGTTACGAAATCTTGTGCATTCCTGAATAAGTGTGCTGTACGAACCATTCAAGGCATGAACGAGGGTTTATATAATTTTTCTATGTTTTCATGAGATATTGCGCCATGTTTGTGAGAAATTGCACATTTCTTATATTTTCCATGTGTTAAGAATGATCTTGAAAACCCCAGAGTTAGTTTTATCTTTTTTTTTTTATTATTCTGAGGACGGAGGTAGGTGGTAGCTGAGATAGGGTTGCTTTGCAAGCGATGTTAGAACTCCTTTTTGATAGATACAGTTGGCAACTGTGGCGCCGCTAGCCTGCCCATAAGCCACGAGAATAATCTATTTAGAGTAATATAGAAGCTTTTAAGTCAATATATATACGCCCCAGGCTATCCCTTTGTAAGAGCCAAGTTTGCATCTCTTTTACAAGTACCTCGAGTTTGTGTCATCTTCAAAGTGAATAAGTTTATACCGAAAGTATATAATTTGTAATGTTTTAAAATGTTACTGACACTTTGAAGGTAATTTCATATTTATTGTGTTATTGTGGGTGCTGGTATTATATAAATCTGTATAACTGGCCCTGTGAGATTTATGTGACAACGTCAAGTGTATTTGTATTGCTATCTGGTCAGACACTTCGTGTGAGCTAAAAACGCTCAAGTTTATCATTTACTTTTATGCAAAATTCAATAAGAATTTAATCATTAGAGTGTGAAAGGTTAACTATTGTCATTAATTATCAAGATTATATATTTTTATAAATTAATTTCCAGTGAAACAAGTGATTTTATAATTTTCATAAGTATTATTTCCTTATCTTACTCTATGATTTTGTTCATATTCAATATTTCGAGCGATTAATTTTTTGGTGTAAATTCTTTGAAAGTGTTGCAATTTTTATAGAATATATTTATTTTTGTAAAATGTTCATTATTTTAGTTCAGCAGTATTTCTTACAGAACTCTCTTGTATCCCTGTTTAAGAATCGAAGTAAGAGGTTGTTTTGAAGAATTCTTAATAATAATTTCCCCAGTTTGTTTTGAATGTACTTAAGAGATCTTTGGATATTCAGTGATTATTTTTCATATTGCTTTCTGGGAGTTATATAATTTCTCAGAGCTCGGTTTATTATTCAAGTGTAACAGATTTATGTAAAAACAAACAGGTGAGGTTGGAACTCGGGAGGTTAAGTAGCTTGCCATTCGTAATATGTAATATATATTTTTGCTTCCCAGACTTTGTACCATGATAATACATATGTATACATACAAGAGTTTATATACATATTTATATGTATATGAATATATATGTATATATATATATATATATATATGTATGTATGTATATAAATATATATATATATATATATATATATATATATATATATATGTATATATATATATATATATATATATATATATATATATATATATATGCATATATTTGTGTGTGTTTCATTTGTATATACATAAAAGGGAATATGGATATACATACATACATATTTATATATATATATATATATATATATATATATATATATATATATATGTGTATATATATAAACAATATATATGTATATATATATGAAGAGATACAAATGAATTATATACATGTAAATATATATATATATATATATATATATATATATATATATATATGAAGAGATGCAAATGAATTATATATGTATATATATATATATATATATATATATATATATATATATATATATATATATATGTGTGTGTGTGTGAAATGTATACGGATATATATATATCGATATGTATTTATACACATACACATACATACGTACAATATATTTTTTTTCTGACCATTATCCCTACGTTAAGGGGTCAGTTGCCTAATGCGCCCTCTCCAATTCCTGCTATCAAAGGCTGTTTATGATCTTTCTATGCCTGTCTATGCTACAAATTTTCTTAACTCGTCAATCCATCGTTTTCTCTTCCTTCTCTGCTTGTTTTGTAATCTGTAAGATCCCAATCTGTTATGCTTAATGTCTATCTATTTTCTGTCATTTCTTTTTCTTACTTCTTTTTAGAATATCCTTCACTTTATTTTGCTCTATTATCCATATTTGCTCTTTTTCTATCGCTTAGTGTTATTCCCATTATCATTCTTTGTGTAGCTCTTTAAGTTGTAACTTTCTTATGTTCTAAGGCTTTAGTAAGGCTCCAATTTTCTAATGCACAAGTTAATTCTGGTAGGACCGTCTGATTGAATATTTTATTTTTAGAGAAATTGGATTTTTACCTTTCATAAGTATATTTCCATAACCCTTATTATTGTCACTGCATTTTCGTTGAGCATTATCTTAGTTTATTCATATTCATTTTCAGTGTTACAATTTTGTTTTCTCTATTAAATTTTTTTATTATCCTTTTTAATTCCTCCCATGATTCACTAAGTAGAACAATGTCTTCTGCAAATCTTTAGTTGTTAAAGTATTAGCCATTAATGTTAATTTCTACACATTCCCAATGTAAATTCTTTAAATCTAGTTTTAGTCATGTTGTGAATAATTTAGGAAACAAGTGTTCTCACTGTCAAACTATTTTCTTTATTGGAATCTTTTCACTAGCTTTATGTAGTGTTAGAATTGCTGCACTTCCCGTACAGATATCTTCAAGTTTTTTAACATAAGATTTATCTTTTCCTTGTCTTTGAAGGACTTTATTACTGCTGAGGTTTTGGCAGTATATATATATATATATATATATATATATATATATATATATATATTAACATATATAATATTGTTTGTATATATATATATATATATATATATATATATATATATATATATATATATATATATATATATATATATATATGCATGCTATAGATTGCGCTCTTTCTTAAAGGAGCTTTTTCATGGTAACATAACATAACATGAAATATGGTCAACTATCCTCTAAAGATTTTTTCCCGTATGTAAATTTATTACTGCAGTCAAACCTAAATATAATTTACTTTTACCGTCAGTTAACTTGTTAAGGTTAATGACTCTATATCAACTAAACAGAATTCATTTTCTTGTGTTATTATATCTTTAAAGATTTTTCTTCAAAGTGCAACTTTTTTCGTCACCAAACGAGTTATTGAAAAAAAATTTCTACAAACAAACAAGCGTGAAAGGGTTTATCCAAGTGTAAAATTATTCCTTTTTTATGACAAGACAAAAAAAAATATTTTACATAGATTTAGGCTGTAAATTTCTTTAAGTAACATATAACACTAACAATATTGTTAAAAGTTAAATATAGGGAAAATAATGAGTAAAGGGGAATAGTAATGAAAATAAAAAATATAGGGAATAATATTACTTTTTAAAAATTATAGGAATAAATGTATTATGAATAAACACAGACTAGAGTACACGATACGAAAAGCGTGATTAACAAAAGACAAATAAATAAATGAAACGGAAATAGAAAAGGGGAAAAAAAGGGAAGAAACATATAGTTGGAAATAATGGGAAAATGGATTAAAGATAATTGGGCACGAAAAAAGGGAATAGGGATAATATGTGAAGAGGATGATATGGTAAAAGAAAAGGAATAAGGATTTTAAGAATAATTTCACTGAAACTAACAGTAAAAATGTGGGAATAAAAAAAAATGAATATATAAGAAGTAAATAGAAAAAAGGGAAGAATGAGAAAAACATTTTAGCATTTGAGCCAACGTTCAATTACTTGAAACAACTTTACTTCTGCAAACTCTACTGAGCAGTGATGTAATGACACCCGGTTTAAAAAGTTTTGCCTCCTAATACAGCTCATCAGCCACAGTTGACTGATTTTAAGCATATATATATATATATATATATATATATATATATATATATATATATATATATATATATATATATATATATATATATATATATATATATATATATATATATATATATATATATATATATATATATATATATATATATATATATCGGTGTCAAAGGTTTTTGAGTGGATGGACGAATCAGTGGCTGGGGAATCGGCGAATAATAAGGATTTAATGTGTGTCTATATATGTATATACAGTATATATATACATATATATATATATATATATATATATATGTGTGTGTGTGTGTGTGTGCGTATATATATATATATATATGTATACACACACACACACACACATATATATATATACATACATATATGTGTGTATATATATACACACACATATATATATATATATATATATATATATATATATATACATATATTATAAGATGGTCCCGTGTCTGGGAATCAAACATATGATATCATATATGTGACAACTGGCAAGCTAAACAATCTCTCGAGTTCCAAACTCACCTGTTTGTTTCTACATTAAATCTCTTACACTTGAAAATATTAACACCCAAGCTCTAAGATATATAACTCCCAGACAGCAATATATAAAACACCGAATATCCAAAGGTCTCTTAAGTACTAATCTAAGCACTGGTGATTGAAATAATACACTCTTTACAAAAATAAATATATTCTTTATAAATTACAACACTTTGAAAGAAGTTACATAAAAACACAAGTAAATCACTTAAAATATAAAGTGTGAACAAAACTTAGATGACAAAAATGTTACGATCTGAAAAGTATACAATCACTTGACTTGAAATATTAAATCTGAATAAACCTTAGACTAAGACAAAAGAAATAATACTTATGAAAATTATACAATCACTTGTTTCTCTTGAAATTATATTTTACACACTAATTAGTCTTAACACTGAATGAATATAGTTAACCAGATAACGATACAAATAACTTTCACATTACTAAAGGGCCAGTTACAAAAACTTTAAGAGAATTTTTATAAATACTCAGTATGTTTACAAAACCCATCACACCTAAACTTTGATATTTCACTGAACACTTTTAAAAACAATACACAGAGCTGTTTATGAGAGAGAGAGAGAGAGAGAGAGAGAGAGAGAGAGAGAGAGAGAGAGAGAGAGAGAGAGAGAGAAAGGGCTATGACTTAAGGCTGGGATTCTCTATCTGATCTATACAACTCTGGGGTCGCCTTTATATGAAACTTAGCTATTTCCAAAAAAATCTGAAGGATCTTGGCCTAACAGACACCAGAGTTATAGACTAGATAAAAATGTCAAGAGATGAACCGGATTTCAGGCAACTCTCACTCTCAGCTAGCTCTGCCTACGCAAATAAGAATTGCGTATTTTCTCCCAAACATGACACAACACCTCATAAAAATATAAAAGAACATTACCGCCCTTGTTTCTATCTCGTATGGTCACATAACACTCTTAAACAGTTTACGTAAGACTTTGTAACAAAAGTACATGAAATAAAAGGTTAATTCTTAAAAATAACGTAGATTTACATATACTGGCTTGAATGAGAATACAATGAAATTAACGACAGATCTTATGTTATTTACATAGTAAACTTATACCTACACAAGGGGAACTCATCTTAAGAGCTGACTAACCTCTTCAATGGACAAATGAAAACATAAATAAAATCATCAATAAACTACTGTATTTACTCTATACTAGACCAGCTTTGCCAGAATATACAGTGTAATTGAATAAATAAATAAATATATATATATATATATATATATATATATATATATATATATATATATATATATATATGTGTGTGTGTGTGTGTATGTAAATATATATATATATATATATATATATATATATATATATATATATATATATATATGTAATGTTTTTCCATGTTAAAAGACGAAAATCATACTATTCATTGGTCATGTGCAAAGATATTTGTTAATTCCAATAAATCTTTAGAAAGAATAATAGCAGAGTTCAGTTTTATATCATAAATGAAAATTGGGATAGTGATTTAAATATATGGTATGGAATGTACAAACTCAATGCATTTATATATATGCAGAGATTTGCAATCTTTATGATGTAATTTCTTTAAGTAGACGTGACTTTAGTGGCAACTGATCTCTATCTTAAGAATTATTTACCTCGTACTGAATATGCCTGTGTGATATTATTCTTCTTAATCTCTTATACCATACATTTGTAGGTATAAATGGTTATGAAATGTAAATTAAGCTATATTAATCTTATTATTATTATTATTACTAGATAAACTACAACCCTAGTTGGAAAAGCAAGATGCTATAAGCCCTAGGGCTCCAACAGGGAAAAATAGCCCGGTGAGGAAAGGAAATAATAAACAATTAAGATGGAGTATTTTGAAAACAGGAAAAACATCAAAATAAATATTTCATCTATAAACTATGAAAAGACTTACAGTATGTCAGCCTGTTCAGCATAAAAAATATTTGCTGATTAGGAAGCTCATTCCTCAACTTAGTCACAGCTGAAATAAAACTACTAGAATACTGTGTAGTATTGAGCTTAGTATTACGAACAGCATGAAACTGTCCGGGAAGATCTGAATGTAAAGAGTGATCAGAATTAGGATAAAATCTTATGCAACACGCGTAACAAACTAATTGAAATAAGAAATATAATAGACCGTAAGTTCCTACCCAACAAATTAAGATTAGAATCAGCCGCTGAGGACCAGACAAGAGAACAATACTCAAAACATGGTAGAATGATAGAATTAAAACATTTCATCAGAATAGATTGGTCACCAAAAATCTCAAAAGACTTTCTCAATAAGCCAATATGTTTGCACAATTGAAGAAGACACACCCCTAATATGTTTCTCAAAAGTAATTTTGCTGTCGAGAATTACACAAAAAGTTTTAAAATAGTCATACTGAGTTAAAGAAACATTATTAACGCTAAGATCCGGATGTTGAGGAACCACTCTCCTTGATCTACTTACAATCATACTTTGAGTTTGTTAGGATTCAACTTCATGCCCCATAATTTGCACCGTGTATTAAATCTAGCCAGATTTTTATTAAGGAATTCAGCAACCCCAGATTTACACTCAGGTGATGGAATTGATGCAAAGGGTGTAACATCATCTGCATAAGTAACAAGGATGTTTTTTAAGCTATACCACATATGTGCATATAGAATGAAAAGTAATGGGTCAAGAACACTACCCAGAGGAACACCAGATATCACATTCCTATACTCACTATGGTGCCCATCAACAACAACTCTCTGTGATCTTTTACTTAAAAATTCAATAATAATGCTAAGAAACGACCCACCCATTCCCAACTGTTTAAGTTTGAAAACAAGGGCTGCATGATTAACACGGTCAAAGGCAGCCCTAAAATCAATGCCAATTAGACAAACTTCCTAACCACAATCAAGGGATTTCTGTACAGCATTGGAGATTTTAAGAAGGGTATCACATGCTCCAAGTATTTTACGAAAACCAAATTGCAAACTAGGGAACATATGATTACCTTCAGCTAATCTATTAAGACATTTTACCAAGAGACGTTCAAAAACTTTAGATAATAAGCGGTAAACAATTGGTCTTGAGCTACCATAAACACATATACATAGTGGAGTAACATTACTAATTCTTCAACAAGTGCTAAAAGTTCCTCTTCTTGCTAACTTGCTCAATATAACAGATAACTTTAGAGCTAAGAAATCAGCCGTCTTTATAAAAACAAAGGAAAAATACCATATGTGTCTACACCTCCATAAGCATCAATATCCACCAAGATATATTAATTTTACAAGATCGAAAAGCTAAAGAAAAACAGGAATACATAAGATCAAGTTACTCATTACTCTCTTTACTGCTAAACGCATCAGCCAAAAGGGTTGCCTTTTCCTTCGGACAGTGAGTGACAGAGCCATCATGTTTTAAGTAAAGAAGGAACTATTGCATCTACACAAAAGAGTGCAGATTTAAGGGTAGTCTACCACTTAAGTTACTGGATTGTACTAGAAAGTGTTGTATTACTTTTCATTTGAACCATAATCTCTTTGAGCAAAAGCTCTGTTACTTGTGCAAGGCCTTATATATACAGTATATATATATATATATATATATATATATATATATATATATATATATATATATATATATATATATATATATATATATATATATATATATATATATATATATATATATATATATATGTGTGTGTGTGTGTGTGTGTACATATATATATATATATATATATATATATATATATATATATATATATATATATATATATATATATATATATACAGTATATATATTTATTTATATATTCATATGGCCCTCACATCATAGAGACTTATAAATCTCAGCGGTGTATTATTTTGATAATGTGTTTAAATTATTATTGAAAGGTGAACTGTAAATATTTAATTAATTTTGTAAGGTATGGAAAATATTTTAATTAATCCTAAATATAATCATTATTATGTTCGCTGGCTATTATTTTCTCTCAGTGATACTCCTTTCCTATTTCCTCAAGATAAGGGGAAAAAATTGAATTAGAATTTACATAATCTACGTTTTGAGATAGTTCACCATAATAGGCGGTATATCTTAGCAAGCCATTTACCATGCTGGGTGGTATATCTTAGCAACCATGTTTTCCAACGGTTATATAAGCAGATGAGCAACTTTCTGGAGTAACGAGAACTTTGGGTGTGTAGGAAATGCTCCCCTAAATCTCGATGAAATCGCTGGCAGCAGAGTGATGGATTGGGTTTAGGGCAATAGACAAGATGTCTTTTTGGCTGTTACTCCTGATGCCTGGCAGATGATCTTACTAGAATTAGTATGGACCTGCAGGGGTCACTTTCTTTAGTTAGATAGGCACTGCGCATCACAAGGAACTACCTATCCTTTGGAGAATTTAGCCAATGAAAACTATATGAATTTAGTCAGTGTATGGAAAGCAAAAATGACAGAATGGCCCACAGTCCCGGGCGTAGTGGGGTGCTAAGAATCTGGTAATTGGAATGTTAGAACCATGAAATCAGATTGGGAAGTTATAGCAAGTCGAGAATGAATTTATGAAATATATTTTGGATATGTAGGCCCTAAGTGAAATAGGTTGCAAGGGAATTGTAGGAGAAATCTTAGACCAAGGCAAAATATATATATATATATATATATATATATATATATATAAATATACATATATATATATATATATATATATATATATATATATATATATATATATATATATATATATATATACTCAGTAAGAACAGATGGAGTTAGAAGAGAAGAGATAGGAATGATGATGACACCAAGAGCAGGAAAGGCATTAACTGAAAGGAGAGCTGTAAATAGTAGATTGTTACTTGCAAAGTTTAAATCTAAGCAGTGCAATATATGAATTATAGTTTCCTATGCACCAACAAATGATTCCCCCGAAGAAAGGAAAGATGAGTACTCTGAAGAACTGCAGTGTGTAATAGATGAGATCCCAGTATTATGAAAATTGTGATTGGTGACTTCATTGCTAAAGTTGGAAAGAATAATCAAGGTATATAGAATGTGATGGGTGTTGAGGGTCTCGGCGAAGTTGCAAATGAAAATGGGGCACACTTCATAAGGCTTTGTTCAACAAACAATCTTGTTATTAGAGGTACTCTTTTCCAGCACAAGGACATCCGCAAATATACTTGGAATTCTTTGTAGTATATTTGATAGACCAATAGTATAGATGCAGAATAAGATTGGGCCAAGTACACTCCCCTAGGGTACCCCTCTGTTTAAATGTTCATGTGGTGAATAAGAGTTTCCAATTTCTACATAGTAATTTCTACCCACTAAGTAGTCTTTCAGGTATTCAAAAGCTTGATCTTCAACGTTGATGAACCGTAGATCATTAAGTAGCATTTCATGCACAACTGTATCAAAAGCAACACTCATTTATTTTCATCCATCATTTCTATCATATCATTTACAACAGAGCAGATGGCTGTCTCTGTATAGTTTTCTGTAAGCAGATTAGTTGTCAGGCAAAACTTTTGTTACTTCTAAGTGACTGACTAGTTGTTCATGGATTTTAAAGAGACTGGAGAGAAAGATTGATAAAAAACTGAGAGATGAACAAGCAGGATTTAGAAAAGGTAGAAGTTGCACTGACCAAATTTTCATTTTGAGATATGTTGTAGAATATAGAAATCCATTTTTAATGACATTTCTGGACTATGAAAAAGCCTTTGATAGTGTGCACTTGCCAATTTTGTGGAGAGTCCTGTAATATTATGGAATTCCACTTAAATATGTAAATTTGATTATGTCTGTTCATGAGCATAGCAATTGTAAAGTTAATGATGATGGTGTCCTGTCAAATTAATTTCCAGTGAACAAGGAAGTACTCCAAGGGAATGTGTTGTCACCTATGTTGTGTATCCTCTTCACCGGTTTTGTAATGTGTAGAGCGGTCGGAGGAGATGGTGGAGAAGGATTGGACATGATTGGTAATAGGAAATTAATTGACCTAGATTATGCTGATGATGCTGTCCTTATTAGCAGAACACCACAGGATTTGCAATGCTAGCTTACTAGAATGCATGAAATTTAGGAGGTTCTACTCAAGATAAATAGAAGAAAGACCGAGATGATGAGAACAAAATATGATATAGAAGATTAAATGTCATTGGAAGAAGAAAGGATTAATGAAGTAGAATCATTCAAATATTTAGGAACTATGATCTTTAATACAGGGTCTTTAGAATTGGAGTTTAACGAAAGATTGAAGAAAGCATATCAGACAAAGGCTAGGTTAAGTAAGATTTGGAAATCAAATCGCCTGGAATTACATATAAAGATCTAGCTATATAGCAGTATAATGAGATCTGTGTTACTGTATAGTCATTGTGGAGGATTATTTTTTTTCTTATTTTGTTATTTGCCATACCCTTTTAAGAGAGAGAGAGAGAGAGAGAGAGAGAGAGAGAGAGAGAAGAGAGAGAGAGAGAGAGAGAGAGAGAGAGAGAGAGAGAGAGAGAGAGAGAGAGAGAGAGAGAGAGAGCGAATGTAATGATTGTTGTGAGAACGACTGTTGGTATAATTGAGGTTGTTTGTTTATTTTTTGGTAGCTACTTTTGGAGAGTGATGAATGTCTTATGCGATTTTTTTTGTTTTGTTTTGACTGCAGACAGAGAAATTTGTGCTTGGGGACGCTGGATTTTTTATTCATCTACCAGCTTTGGAAGGTTTAATTTATACCATCAGTAAGTACAATTTTGTTTATCTTTGCTAGGTGTGATTGTGAATGATAGTGAAACATTTTATTGTTTATCTTTGATTATAGTACGATAGTTTAGTTGACTATGAATGTGCGTTTTTTTTTTCTATTTGCAGGACCGTAATTCCTCCTTTTGGAGATTACTTGTATGCGGATTTATTATTTTTAACCCTGCTAATATTAGGACTTGGAACTGACTGCTCTTTTGAATTTGGGCATAATTGGTAACGACTCTGCTTGTTTGGATGAATTATATTTTTGAGTGATGATGATGATGAAGAGGACGACGACGACGATGCATTAACCACCAGAGTCGATTTCCCGTAGATTGCTTCACCACTTGATAGAGTGCTTTGTGTAGTGGAAAACGTTGCAGTGTGCCATAGAGTTCTAGCATTGTGTCGTTAATCAGCAGTGGACCGGCACTAAGAGAGAGAGGGATATGATAGGAGGAGAGAGAGGGAAGGGTAATACCTAGTACCCAATCCAATCTTCCTCCGAAAGAAGTGTTCAAATGAAAGGGAGGGGGTGCTACCTTTCATCCGGCGGCAGAGAGCCGGCAGTCGGCTATGTTGCCAGTGGCGGCCCAAGGTAGGGCCGAAGAACACTCAAAGAAGGGAGGTCCTCCACCAGCAGACCGACTGACGAATGCTAGCCCATAGTTTGACTATATGCGGGCAGCATAGCAGTACAGACTAACCAACGAAAGGACCGGCAACCCACCGGCACTTGGTGGAGTTGTAGGACGGCGGACATGGGTGTGAAGGCTAAGCTAACACCAAAGAGATAGAGGGGGAGGGGAGAGAGTCCTGAGGGGGGTGTATGGGAGGAACGTAGTTCCCACCAACATCCCCAGAGGGCGGGAGATTCTGTTCAAGGCTAGCCTGTCTAGGTAGGAAGATTCCATTCTCCAGCCTAGGGTAGGTTAGCACAGAGTAGGCACAGAACTAATGTCCTGTCCTAAACTATAAAGAAGCAGAATCCCACTGACTGCCTAACCTAGGCTAGGTGAGCTAGTCTCCTAGACCAGGAAGGGCAGGGGGAGGACAAGTCGCTAGGCCACAGGGAGGACGGGACTTAACCCAACCAAGTGTGGACTACGGGGAAGGGCAGAGCCCCAGCACCTTCACCCTCCATCAGGGACCCGAAGAAGAGTACATTCTCCTAATGGGGGGCTGGGGGGCAAACGACTGGTACTATGAGGTTCCGTCCCAAACTCAAAGCGCATGAACTATGGCAAGGAGTGGGGTAGGAAAAATCCTAGCTTAACCTTACCCGAAAGCATATCGAGGTAAGGAGGGGTAGGATGTAGCCTAGGCTACCTCAGAGGGAGGAGATTACCTTAGGAAAGGTAACTGGGGAGGTAAGGGAGTATACAATAGCCCCAGCGTTAGGTTAGGGGCAAGGGAGACGACTACCAATATCACCGAAACTCATTGTATACTCCCTAGAAGGCGAAATAACATCTGTGCAATCACTGAATCTTGTTTGTATAAATGCCTATATCTTCATTTTATAAAATAACACTAGGAACACTTATTATATCATGCAAGAAGTAAACATGAACATTAGGCTAACGAGCCTAAGGGGCTAGGCTAGCAATCTAGCATAGGGTAGGCTAACATAGTTGCCTAAACGAATACTAACGCATAATATAACTAATTCCTAGCAATGAAGACTAAATAACTAATGAAGTTATTAGTTATAAGACCGGGAAGGTTGCTCTAGCTAACTAAATAAAGCATGCGAGGCGAGCAACAGCGTCGAAACATGACGCCTCCGGTCGGGGCACAGCTCAGCCACAAAACACAAGAATTAAAGATAAAAAGTCGTTATTTTGCGGCTGGAGCTTATTTATACAATACAAGAATATGGTATTCAACTTTCCAGAAGAAGGCGAGGCTGAAGATTTTGACATGATGCAATTAAATAGCGAACACTGGGAAAAAACACTCTGCTCAGGTACGCTACGGAAACAGGAATGAAGCGCGCGGATGTGACGTAAACCAAGATGGCGGCCAGCTATGGCGGCCGTTTGTTTACATCGCTAGGTACCGTAACAGTAACGCAGGAGGAGAGTTTTGTAACGGCTACTCCTGATACTTGCCACACTTCCCCCTCGAAGCGTAAACGCTATGCGGGGTGCAGATAGCTATGTGGCGTGTCAAGTGTACGTCCCCTGTTATTATCCGTGGCAGAAGTTAGAATTCTGTGAAACCTTTAGTTTAATTCTCTGGGAATATCTACTGTAGTCATATATACCCTCAGGAAGCTACTGAAGGAACCTTCCATCAGGACGTCATGGCTATCTCACCCAAAAATAGATTTTTCGCTTCGCTCAAAATCCGTTTTTTGGCCTTTTTAGACAAGAGTCTGTGTGCATATATATATATATATATATATATATATATATATATATATATGTTATGGTCTATATCATCTTCAAGTTTTGTGTTTCTGGGGAGTTATTTTGAATGTGGTTGGTTTTCTATATCAAACATTGAGCTTGGGGGTTTATTTGAAGTTGTTTGTAATAAGTATAGTTTTAAGGATTATAGTTTAAGGACCAATTATAATAAGTATTAGGTTATTTGAATGTTTTTGATTAGTGCATTAAGTGTTTTGGTTTGTAAGAAATATAGTTATAATGCTATGATTTGTTTTGCTGTTCCTTCTGCTCAATAGTCCAGTTGATGATAACGTAAGCGAAAAGTTTTTTATGTTAAGAATTTTTTCTACATCCCGCCACAACATGAGTCATGGTATGACAATGAAATAATCTCTAACAGATTTAGGTAGATTTGAGAACAAAGCCTCAGAAGGATATTGGGAGTTAAATGGCAGGACAGGATTAGAAATAAAACTATAAGAGAGATTACTAGGTGGGCCATATGTGGATGAGATCATGATGAGGGGTAGATGGAGGTGGTTTGGTCATGCTTCTCGCGCTCCCCTAGAGAGATTAGCTTACCAAACATTTAACTGGACTCCATAAGGTACTAGAAGAGTTGGAAGACCCAGGCCTACATGGATGAGGACTGTATATTTAAGCATCTCTGTTTACATATTTGCTAATTGGTTTTAAAACTTTAAAACACGTTTGTTTATGCATTGAGAAAGGAAGAATATATTTAAGAAATTTATATATCAAGGGTATAATTTTTTCAATCATACATGAACCCTAGCATTTAAAAAAAAAAAAAAAAAAAAAAACAGTTTTTTTTCAATTGTATGATTTCTTTCTATATGGGTTTTGTTGTCATAAATAAAGATTGAATGTTAATTAAATGTATTTTAATCATTGTATTAAAAGTAGATATCGTGTATACCATTTGGTAAGTAAGAATTAGCTCTTAAAGGATTTATATCTGTATGCATGACAACCCAGACACCTATAAATTATTTTAAGCTCAAATCTGTCGGTTCCTTTCACCTCTTTGTATGATGAATGTCAATTAATCTAGAATATCCCACCCCCCACCCCTTTACCTAATTTTAGAGGATAATAATATGACCCTAATTCAAAGGATTGAGGGAAACAATGGCACAAATTTCCAACAATTGCATGAATAGGCTTTTATATTATCAGTGTGGTAGAGAGCGAGGGAAAAAAACAATAGCATTAAAGTGTACGAGTGGGTATGAAATTAACACGTGTTTCATTGCCCCCCCCCCTAAAGGAGGCATACATGTGGACTAGTGTGCCCTGCCCTAGAGAGGCAAACTGTAGGCGACCGGGTCTTATGTAGGAGATACACAGGTTTTGTGTGATCAAAGGAGACCCAGTCTTCTTTGCCACGATTGCTAATGAAGAAAGCCTTCTGATTGCGACAGATAACGAGGAAAGGGGCAGTATAAGGGGATGACAGTGGTGGCTTCCAAGTGTCAGTGTACACAAAGCCATGTGTTGTGATGTTTAAATATTTCTGTATGTGCTGCATCATTGAGGGGTTGTAAGTCTGATGGCAGGAAGAAAATTTCCCCACAATGCGATGTAGGCACTGGAGTTTGACGGAGAAGGTTGCAGACGTAAAACATTCAGCAGGGAAGACCAACAGATCACTATACACCATTTCATCTGCCAAGACATCCAGGGCGTCTTTAAGAATGGTCCTTATTACCAAGGAAACCCAGGGAAGCTGAGTAAACCAGTTGGAGTCATTGCAGCGAGACATCAGAGCTCCTTTGAGGGTGAAATGAAAATGTTCTACCATTCCGTTGGCTGCAGGGGTATAGGAAGTTGTCTAATGTATGGTGATTCCAAGGAGATTCGCTAATGATGTCCACAATTGAGAGATGAAAGTGGTACCCCTGTCAGAAGTAATATGCTCAAGGATACCAAATCTCGCTATCCACCCTGAGAGTAGGGTCGATGTACATAAGACAAACGTTGCAGTTTGCATGGGGATGGCTTCGACAAATGAGTGGAGCTGATAATGATGGTAAACAGTTAATATTGTACTTGTGAGGTAGGTAGGAGTCCCACTACACGCCAATAAGTTGGTAAGGGCTGAATTCAATAGACAATACACAATACTCGCAGGTGAAATAATGAGTCTTTATTTACAGCTAAGCACATGCAAAGACCACAACCTAGTCCACAGCAGTCTAATAACAGAATGCTGAACAGGCGGGGATTGTACAGGAAATAGATAGGGCTGAAAAGACAATTGCATAACAACCCAATAGCCGAATAGCAAAACATATATACAGTAGATAGATAAGGCTTTAACGATAATTACCTAGCAGCCGAATAACATAACATGTACACTGACACGACCACTTTTTTTTCTTTTTTTTTTTACAATATGCAGTAAATTTTTGAGTTACAGAAAGGAACAGTTAACGTAAATGAAAACATGAAGCAAAAATAGCATGAAAAAACATACATGTACATAAGTTCAAAACATTTTAAAAAGGCATATTTTCTACTTTTCCAAAATTGATACTTCATAAAAAAAAATACAAGCATAAAAATACACTGCACCATTTGTCTCTTGTTAATGACAACCTAGATATGATGTGTCCTATGTAATTCACAGGGGACAAAGTTAAAGTTGCCATCACTGGTTAGCCTTTCCTCATGCACTGCTGGATTATTCTGGCCAGTTATAAAACATTTGCAAACAGACATTTTGTGTAGGTATCAACTGCCCCTTGGAACCAGGAGATTACTTTACTCCAAGCACTCATAATTCAGCACAGTAGCTGTCAAGATATTTAGGTCTGCTTCTGTTTTGGCAGAACGTCGAAGTGAAACAAAATGAGCAACTTTATCCACAGAACCATGACTAAACACTGGTGAATCAGAATGATGGACAAGTAATTCAGCTGAGGACAACACTTCAGGAATCACCGGTGGAGCACGCAATGTAGAGCATCCACCATCAAGTACTTCGTCTGAAGAAAACTGTTATGAATCACTCTCAGAAGCTAAAGTTTTGTTGGTCGCGGACAAGGCAGGAACTTTGTAACAATCCATAGTGTGAACCCCATGTGTCTCCCTGTGGATCTGAGACCCCATAAACTTTTTTATACCACACCAACCATCCAACACAGACCCAACTAAGTAACGATCTCGAATCCGGCTTTTGGAACTTTCTGCATCTAAATATATAAGGTTACCTACAGATATGGAAGGTGACGTGGGACGTAATCCTTTGGGGCATTTAGCCTTTTCACAGTAAGAGTGGTTTTTCTCCCGCCGACAGTGTTTATCTATAATCATGCGCTGATCTGTGACAGGGATTTGGTCTCATGTGAACTGGTCTCACTGAGTCCACATTTCATTTGCTAATAGTCTCGACGACCGGAAATGAGAGTTTAGTCTAGCAGTCGCAGTGTCAAGATGCAAGGACGACATCACAAAACCAGCCGAATCAATTTGAAGTTACTCATTTTCAAGTTCCTGTATTGCCCTATCAGCTACAGGGTTTTTGTTTGGATTTTTAGTCCTACTAATGACAATGGAAAGGCCATAACAACCCAGAAACTTGTAACCAATGAGTGACCTGAAAGCTGGTGCTGCATCTTTTCATGTAACTGCCAGTGGGCTGTTCATAGATCGCATTTCAAATAACAGCTGCACAAGATTTTCACGGCGCTCATCTGTAATCATTGCTGAGCAGGTAAAAGATGAGATACACTCGGGCACTACCAAAATCATTTGACGTTCTTGCATCTTAACATCAGCAGAAAACCTTTTTCCTACTCTTTCTGGTGGTGTTTCTGAAGTTTGTTGTTGGAGACAGTATGCCACCTTTTCCAGTGAGGCACATTGGTGGCAGCTGCCTGTAACACGTACAATTGCACAATCCATATTCAATCCCAAAAAATGCCTCTGCATGACTAATCGAAGCTGGTAGGACGACGGATGGTTTAACCGAATGTGGATTGCTGTCAATAGTCTATTAAGGATCTGGCACAGGACAACTATGCACTCACATGGTGGCTGGAATGCATTGTCTCAGCAAACAATAAGGACACCATCCCTTACTATTGTGACCGAATTTAGATATCGCTTGATATCCTTTATCTTATTCAACTTCTTTGATGATCTTATTCCTTTGAACAAGATGAGCTTGGCTGCATCTAATATCAAAACAATCAGACTGCAGGGACTGCCATGCAGAGCGATTCGTGAATGGTAATTTTATGTCTCCAGACATTATTTTATTCACATTAGATGCTCAAACTACACAGTCCTCGAATCTGTTTACAAAGAAACATATTTGATATTGCAGGTTGTCACAATCAGGTGCGTTGCAGCTGGCAAAGTCCAAGGGAACGTTTACAGAACCTTTCAGATGGTGAAGAGAAGCCTGGAAACGGCTTATGGTCGACAGAAAATTAGAAAATGTTGGACTAGCTGAGAACTCTCCTCTACATAGCTTTTCATATGCCTGAACGCAAGGATTACTGGCTGTGAATATGCAGGTTTTATGAGCGGACTGGAGGATGAATGGTGGAAAATCTTTCATTGCGGCAGATAGAGAGGCCTTCTATCTCGCATGGCAGTCATGTTACTTGTTTGCCTCTGAGCTTGACGCTGAAAAACCCTGCCAGACATTGAGATCCATCACAGTGTGGCACCTGTTCCATTCTGCTTGACAGACCCATCAGTTATGATCCACAGCTGATCTTCAGGACGAGCGTACAGCTGATAGTACAGTTGGAGGATAACGCTCTCTCTGCTGACTGGAACGCGTCAGTTAAGCTTCCCTTCAAGTTTATTTTCTTTTGACTTAGACAACCAGCCACAGCATCATCCAGAGCAGAAAGAACCTTTGAGCATCAATGCACTACACGTGCCAAGAACTTGTATGCACCAATGAAGGAACGTAAGCTAGACACTTTTTCAGGAGAACATGTTGCTAAAATTGAAATACAATGTGGACTGGCAGAGAGTGAACCCTAGCGCTATACCCAACCAAGAATGCTGACAGTTGATGAACCAATGACCATCTTTTTGGCTGGTAATTTTAGATTGTTGGTTTGCAGGGTCATTAACAAACTTTAACAGGTCCTCCAGTGGATTCTCACTACAGTAGAGGTCATCAGCAAGCTTTGCAACTACACCTTCTTCTAATAAATGTCCTAAAACTCGGCAGGTTAGTTCTTCAAGGGCTGTTTCTGAGCCTGGCATGCCCATGGCAGATCTAACATAAACTCGAACACCTCTGAAGGGTGTAGCTACACCATAGTATTTCATTGATTCCTTAGCCAGTGAAATTTGGTAAAATACATTGCTAAGGCCAGTTGAAATTATGTACTTCCATCGTCTTATAAGACGTAGAGAGGAATCCACGTCAGGCTTGAGGGAGGGCTGTGGTTTACTAAATCGTCCAACATAGCAAAGGCGATGTCTAATCGAAAACCACTACTGGGTTTCTTTATAAGGAATGACAAATTTAGATATTAGACATTGATACCAACATCTGGACAAGCAAATACACCTGTGTTTTCGAGTTCATTGAAATTCCGTTGCAATTCTACCAGACTTTATACTGCAGAGATTTTACTGAGCCCATATTGACCACAAATTTAAAGGGTACAGAGGCACTGTTGTATATAGTTATTAAAGGATCAAAAACGTCGTCATACCTGGTGAGTAACTCCCTAAACTTGCTAGTGTATGTTGGAGGAAGGAGTTATCTGGGTCCACAGGAACAGCGACAGTATTCAAAGTGTTGCCTTTAGAACTGGGATATGCTTTAGTCAGTTCAAATGGGACATCGCCCATGTTTGGAGCTGTCTCTGGAATATAAACTGGGCGTACTTGACAAAAATGTTTGGAAGACTTTATGGTTTGTGGGATTTTGGTGTCGTCGTGGATGCGAATCTTCCCAGAAACACTGGATATGAGAGATGGTGGAGGCCAAACATTAGACTCCTGAATGACATTAAAATTGCCACAACGAGGCTCAAGCACATAAATAGAGTCCGACAAGTCATTGGGGGAGGTTAAGCTCTATGAATTCTCCCAGCCAAACAGTAGTGGTATAGGATTGAGGTCTGATGAGGTAAGCATGACGAACTACATGGCAAGTACCTTCAGAGTCATATAACCCATACTTGCACACAGTACCATCCTGCAACATAATAATACGCTTAGCTGGACGAACTGAGATGTCATTATATTCCATAAAGGGAGTTCCAGCGAGTATATCCACATACAGGTTTTCCAGGACAAGACCATGAAACTTGAAACTTTGATTGTCCCGTGTCATGTCGAAGCTAACTTCCCGTCACTCAGTTAGGGAAGATGAGCATCAGCGTGATAGGCATATTGGAAACTCTTGGTGATTGGCAAATCAAGACGTTTGGCAGCAGACAAAGGTATCATGTTACCAGTTGCCATACTGTTCAGTATAACTCTGACTGTGTGATAGTTGTAAAATGTATCAAGATATGGTGACTGTCGGACTTGTATACGTAGAGTTGAGTGCATTTCAGGCATACACGGAGTATGTTCCAGTTCAACAGGAGCTTTTTCGCTGACATCCCCTGAGCACTCATCAAGAATTTATAATATCTGTCATATGTTCGCCATATACTTGCGATCTTGTATTGGTAAATATGTACATTCACTAAGAAAATTATCATGGGCATGGCCTGCCTGACCACACAAAGGACAGGAACATTGGGGTCTAAATAATTGTCTCTTTTTGAGGAATCGTTCTGATTGTGAAACAGCAGACCATCCCATATGGGATTTGTCACGAGAGGCTGAAGAATGTAATATTCAAGTTTTGTCAGTGGTGTTAATTTCATCCAATAATGAAGACAAGTCCTGCGATATTTCAAGTTTTATGGAGGCCAAAGTCCGCAAGCGTGATTCTGTGCCATAACGTTGCTTAATTAGTGTAGGCCAGCCATTCCCAACCGGGGTTCGGGTTCCACGAACGATCTCCAAGGGTTCCCCGAAAATTTATGTTTTATCTAATTATTATCTATTTGTATATATATATATACATATATAAATATTTTTTTTTCTAATCCGGTAAACATACCATGAGAAGTTATAGGCCTCTACTTTATTTTTGTATTTTTTCAGCATATCGTATAATATATATACAGTATATATTATCTATTTTATTCTTAATTAGATATATATATATATATATATATATATATATATATATATATATATATATATATACATTATTTTTCTTAATTTTACTATAAGTAGGTATTCAAAAGGACAGTGCAATGGTTTCCACAGAAGGCGAGCAATGAAATTCAACGTGTCCAGGTGGCATAAGTCATGAAGCATACCCATATCGTATGGACATTGGATTTCAAACATGATACGAGCTGATTCGCTTACACTCCTGTAGTCCCGTTTTCATCTCTTGATTAGTGTGTCTTGAACAGAGCAACCATCCACTCTTACAGTCTTTTAGTTATTGTGAAAAACCGAGATGCTGAGATATTTAAAAAGGAAGCATTCAATTCATGAAGAAGGTGATGAAGAGAGGGAAAATGATCCTCAAGCAAGTACAAGCAAAGAAGAAGCGAGTGACAAAAAAATTTGGCATTATAGTGAAAGTTATCTGGCTGTTGGATTCACATGGACAGGAGACAAAAGCTGTCCTCTTCCATCATGTATAATTTGTTGGGAAAAAACTAGCTAACACAGCTATGGCCCCCGCCAAGTTAAAGCGACATTTCTCTACTAATCACAGCCACTTGTCTAATAAATCAGTTGATTATTTTCAAAGACTTGTGGATTCACAGAAAAAGCAAAGAAAGTTCTTTGAAAAGAAGGTAACGACAAGTGAGAAGGCCCAAGAAGCAAGCTATCTAGTGGCTGAACTAGTTGCTAAAAAAAAGAAAAGCCATACTATTGCTGAGGGTTTAATAATGCCTGCTTGTAAAATAATAGTGAAGGCACTGATTGGCGAGGAAGGAGGAAGCCGTGAGGGAAATAAACAAAGTTCCTGTTTCTGATAATACAGTTAGTAGGCGTGTGAATGACATGTTCCGAAATATTTCAGACATATTGTCTGAAATACTGAAAGATGCAAAGTTTGCCCTACAAGTTGATGAGTCGGCTGATGTAACGGGTAAAGCCCAACTGCTAGCATTTGTTCGATTAGAAAATGAGGGTAAAATGATGGAGAAGGTTTTTGTTGTTAAGAGCTTCCAGACACCACCAAGGGGCAAGATATTTTTAACACAATTTCTTTATACCTGGAATCTTGTGGATTGGACTGAAATCAGTGTGTTGGAATATGCACAGATGGTGCTCCCTCCATGACTGGGTCAGTGAAAGGATTTGTATCACTTATGAAAGAAATAAACCCTGAAGTTATAACGACTCATTGTTTTCTCCAACGAGAAGTTCTTGTTTCAAAAACTATTGGCCCTGAACTAAAGCTAGTTTTAGATGTAACTGTTAACATGGTCAATTTTATAAAGCAGCGCCCTCTTAAGTCTCGCATGTTTGCAAAGTTATGTGAAAATATGCAAGAAGATCATGTAACACTCCTTTTACACACTGAAGTCAGATGGCTTACCAGAGGGAAAGTTTTCTCAAGGGTTTTTGAACTTTGAGAAGAATTGTTCATTTTCTTCAAAGAGACCAATAAAGAGAGTTTTTGTGAAAATCTTGAATCAACAGACTGGCAGATGGAATTAGCTTATTTGGCAAATATCTATCACCATTTAAATAACCTGAACTCCAGCATGCAGGGTCGACAGGAAAACATTCTGACCTCGACAGACAGGCTTAATGCTTTCAAGAATAAACTTGCTGTTTGGAAAAAAACATCTCTCGAGAGGCAATGTTGAGATGTTTCCCCTCCTACGACAAGTAGAAACCGAGACTGATTATCAAGAAATCATACCCTTTATTACGTGTCATTTGGAATCACTTGCTGTAAAATTTGATAAGTATTTCCCTTCCTTATCGTCAGATTTGTATGACTGGGTTAGAAATCTTCAATTTCGGGAAACCTGCTCAGTCTACAAGAAGAGGAAGAAATAACTGAACTAAAGTGTGATAGAACCTTGAGGATAAAGTTTAATAAAGTACCACTTGGTGTGTTTTGGATTTCTGTAAGAGAAGATTACCCAGTTGTTTCAGAAAAACCATTGGATATTTTACTCCAATTTTCAACGTCTTACCTTTGTGAGCAAGGTTTTTCATGTCTTACTACTGTAAAAAGCAAATTTAGAAATCGGCTTCTGTCTGTTGAGGAAGAACTGTGGGTGGGTTTGTCAGAAGTTCGGCCAAATATTGAGAAATTGTGCAAAGAAAAGCAAGCCCAAGTATCACATTAAACATGTCTAATGGTAAAGCCTATTTTGATTTTGTATTACATGCTTTTTATATTTTAAGTCATGTAACTACTATTATTGAAGAACTGTTCTTGAACACTATCATACTGCACTCTATACAGAAGTAAAATCATATCAAATACACGTCTTTTATACTTTTACAACCTTTAACTATATTTTTATTTTTCTATTTCCCATGCATGCTTTGTTTATATATATATATATATATATATATATAGAGAGAGAGAGAGAGAGAGAGAGAGAGAGAGAGAGAGAGAGAGAGAGAGAGAGGGGGGGGGGGATTCCTTGGCATGAGAAGAATTGTCTTGGGGTTCCTTGAGGTGACAAAGGTTGGAAATCACTGGTTTAGGCAATTCAGGATGAATGGGACGTGTATTTTGTATATTCTGTTTCGAATTTTCAAAAGAATTCACTGTATCAGACTTCCCAAGACACCATTGCGCTGGTGCCCGGTGTGTACTAGCCATAGTTCTGTAGACGCAATTTAAATAATATTAAATCACAAAACTGCAGATCACGTTCACAAGTAAAAAGAAATGCCAGTAAAGTCTATCACATTTAGTGAAGGTCTAGCATGTATGTAGAAACCAGTTAGTTATTCAGCAACCTCCACAGTCTTTTTTTTTTTTCAAGTAGACGAGAGTTAGAAATTGCTGTCACCACGCCAGTAAGTTGGTAAGGACTGGATTCAACAGACAATACACAATACTCTCAGGTGAAATAATGAGTCTTTATTTACAGCTAACCACACACAAAGACCATAACCTAGTACACAGCACTCTAATAACAGAATGGCGATCAGTTAGGGATTGTACAGTAAATAGATAGGGCTGAAAAGACAATTACAGTACATAACAACCCAATAGCCTAATAGCAAAACAAAAACAGTGAATAGATAAGGCTGTAAAGATAATTACTTTACAGCCTAAGAGCTGCATAACAAAACATATACACTGGCAATGTCTACGTGAATGTGGGCAATTAGACGCTGAAGTTGAGGAAAGGTGCCCACTCCAGAATCTGTGTCAATGTACTACAGGCGTGGACCCAATCATTAGTATTTTCAGCAATGCCGTGCCAAATGAACTTCATTTTTAGTAGCTATGCAGTATATTGATGCAAGGGGTTTGAGAGGCCATGGATGAAATCAAACACCTGTTGGTGCAGGGGGCTAGGTATCAACGGTCGAGGTCTACCAGTATTGACTTCATAGAAGAGGGTGGTATTTGAGGGTGATGTCTTCCCAGTGGAGAGAAATGCAGGATGCCCTACATGTTTGGTAATCTAGATCTTTTCGTTGGGCTTCTATCAAGGTGTTGTAATGTAGTCCCAAGTAAAAGGTGACCTATGTGTTTCTTGGCAGGGCATTGGCAGGGACCTTCATTTCCCCAGGGAAATGTTGAAGGGAGAAGTTGTATTCAGCCACGGCAGAGAGGTGTCGGGGTTGACCTGCGGAACAGGCATCAAACTGTCAAGTGAAAATATGCACCAGGGGCATTTGGTCCATGCAAATGACCAAGGGTGTACCCTTCAATAAGTGGCGAAAGAGACGGAAAGCCAAATGCACAGCCAGTAATTCGTGGTTGAAGATAGAGTAGCCGGATTCCATTTTGAACAATTTTCTACTGAAGATAGCCAATGGATGGGGCGACCCATTAACCATCTGAGTACTGCACAAATAGGGACGTCACTTGCATCAGTGGAGAGAGAGGCATGTGGCATGGTAAAGTGAGAGCAGCCGCAGTTGGTAGGGCATTCTTTGCTTTGCAGAAGCCCACATCCTGAATGGGACCCCACTTCAGGTGATTTGGTTTGCCCTTCAGAGAGCCATAGAGGGGGGGTGGCAAACCGATAGCTGTCAGGGACCAGTGATAATAGTTTATCATGCCCATGAATTCTTGCAGCGCTTTGACGGTCAAGGGCTTAGGGTAGTTCCTAACAGCTGATAACTTTTCAGGGATGGGTGGATGCCTTGAGGAGTGATGCGGTGCCCTAAGAACGATACTTCGTTTTCGACAAAGGTACACTTGTTGTACTGGACAACAAAGCTGTTCTGCTGTAGGCAGTTAAGAACAATGCCTAGGTGATGGAGGTGTTACTCTTTGGAGGAAGAAAACACAAGTATGTCGTCCAAATAACATACATAGAAAAGGAAGTCCCTTAAGATGCTATCCTTGAGGCGTTGAAAAGTGCTCCCAGTGTTATGAAGGCAAAAGCAGGAGTAATTGAATATGTATTTATCGAAGGGGATGAGGATGGCGGTCTTGGGGATCTCTATTATGTTCACGGTTACCTGATACTACCTCTTAGGAAGTTGAGAGTGGGGAACACCTTCGCTTTGTGCAATGTTGGGGATGTGGCAGTAATCCAATTCTGTCTGCATGCTCAGATGCTTCTAATTCCCACAAGGGCACAGGGAGCCATCCTTCTACAGGAAAATTTGTAAGGCGACCACCATAGGTTTGATGCCTTTTAGCAAAGGTCAATTTCTTTCATTTCGGTAAGCATTTGATTAACGGCTACCAAACGATCCGGTGCCCGATGCCTGAATCTGGCAAACAATGGGGACACATCCTCTTAATATGGTGATAAATATCGTGCTTGATTGTAACCAACCTTGGGCATTTGGTGAAGTGCAGGATGGAAGACTTCCTGTACATCATAAGGAGGTTGGCATAGGCATCTGTGAGTGCGCTGATGTGGAGTGCAACGTTGGAGGGGCCAGATTGAAGAGGTGTTGATGAGCGTAAGTCTGCGTTGAATAAACGTTGATGTATCACATCAACCAGGAAGTGGAAATAAGAAATAAGATCCTCACCTAGTATTGGCAATGATACGTCGGCAATGAGGAACTTCCAATGGTATCTGGCACTCCCAAACAATAGTACGAGCCAACAGATCTCAGATCTGTTGGCAGCTACCAGGCAGACATAAGCAGGGGTAGAATGACTGTCTTGTCTTGGGGAGTGTCATTGGTAGAAGGGAACTGCAAGTACCAGTGTCCACCAAACCCATACCAGTGTCTGCATCATGTAGATAGGAAAGATTAGTGACAAGGGAGGCACCGCCACCAACGATGGCCTACTTACAAGGTTTTTGGCCCTTGATAACCAATAGCACGTTTCTTTGCAGTCCCAAATCTGAAATGGTAGTAGCAGAACTGTGGCTCTTTTTGGAGGACACTCCAAAATCAAACCATTGTTCTCTAGTCTTGGGTAGTGCTATAGCGTCTGTTCCACGGTCTTCCACTGTCTTGGGGTAGAGTTCTCTTGCTTGAGGGTATACTCGGGCACACTACTCTATCTATTTATCTTCCTCTTATTTTGTTAAGTTTTTATAGATTATATATGAAATATTTATTTTATTATTGTTACTGTTCCTAAAATATTTTATTCTAATTACTTCTCTTATTTCTGTTTTCTTTTCCTCACTGGGCTATTTTCCCTGTTGGAGCCTCTGCACTTGTAGCATCCTGTTTTTCCAACTGGGGTGGTAGCTTGGTGAGTAATAATAATAATAATGATAATAATAATAATGATAATAATAATAATGATAATAATATAATAATAATAATAAAAATTTAATGATAATGATAATAATAATAAAAATAACAATAATAATAATAGTAATAATATCAATATTAATATTAGGTGTCAGTAAGTGGCTGTAGAGGTTGTTGGCTGGGGCGTGAGTGAGGAGTGGCATATGTGGGTGATGGGCAGCCTTGTTGCCTCTCCAGCATGTCTTGGGGCAAGCATCTGTGACTTACCCCATTCACGTCAGCTTCGGTCAATGTTGAATGGTTGTCCTCTTCGTCAGGAGTGGAGGTGTTGATGGAGGTCTTAAAAGTGGTGAAGTGGTTATCCATAAAGGCATTAACTTTGGTTATCAGGTCCTTTATGAACAAGGTATCGACATCGGGGATGGCGGCGCTTTCAGGTTAGGGTAGGCGTCTTACCCAAAGGATCACTTCCTGGGGAGGACTGATTTTGGCAGGTTGCCAGCGAGCATGTTGCCAGCGAGCTATACTGGTCATATCCCTTAGAGCGAAGAGAGCTGAAAAAGCTTGGCTATACGGTCAGCTGGTGATGACTAGTACTGCTCCAGGAGTTATATTTTGTGCGGGCCATATGCTATTGGGGCATCCCCTTGGTATCAAAGCCAATTGGAGATTTCTTCAAAAGTGTCCTCGGCGATCACCGCAGGGACATAGTTGGCTTTGGTGCTAGAACGAGTCCCATCCTTGATGGGGAACTGAACTTTTGCATGCTGGAACAAGGTAAACGCTTCTCTGCTGGTAAAGGGTGGCAGTTTCATCAATGTGGCGTGGGTCGAAGAGACAGGGTCGGTAACAAGCATTGTAAAAAATGTAGGGCACTGAGGTAGGTGAAAAGGTGGTTAGATGATCCTCCAGTGGTCACCAACGTCGCCAGGTAGCTGTTAGGTACTAACAGAAAGGCAAGGTGAATGTAACTTAATTTTCTTCAAAAAGACAACGAGCTTATATACAAATAGTTGAGGTGAACAATGCCACTAAATCCTAAAACTGACATACAGTGGCAAGCTTAAACAGGTTTATCTATTATCAGTGCGGGAGAG
Organism: Palaemon carinicauda; assembly: GCF_036898095.1. Taxonomy (NCBI): domain Eukaryota; kingdom Metazoa; phylum Arthropoda; class Malacostraca; order Decapoda; family Palaemonidae; genus Palaemon; species Palaemon carinicauda. The sequence continues at coordinate 94,647,887 of NC_090726.1, forward strand.
AGTGATAGGTGAAAAGGCAATAGCATTATCCTGCATTAGCGTGAATGAAATACACATACACTGGAATTGCTGGTTCACGAACTGATATCTGAAATCTTACATTTCGGTGGCAATACTCTTTATGGTGCTGATAAAGATTTCGACGGATTCGTAAGTACCTCGAATTTAGCAGGTTTCATTTATGATACACTATTGTTGTCCAAAGTCCGTTTTGGCTGGTAGTATTATCTGGATTTGTTATATGCCGTGGCCTTAATATGTAGTGATATAGATTAGAAATGGTACTTTAAACATGCGTTACAAAGAATTTTCGTGTTATGGTACCTCGATGGCACCTATATCGATTGTGTCGTTCCATCCGCTTCTTCTATCTTGGCTTTTAGAAATCTTGTCATCATTGATTAGTCAAAGGTAGGTAATGAAGCTTTTCAGTTTTCACAAATATTTTATCAAATTGTTAACTCATTTCCTTCATGCCAGGTTTCCTTCTCTGTTGATACTGTTTTTCGTAATTTTTTCTTAATGCGGCCAGATAATTTTTGTTATTGTATTCCGTAAATTATAATAAGAATAATCTGAAAAATAAAACCCTCGTAACACGGTTAGAGAATGCTAAAATCTTCTTAGTGGGAGATATCGGCTGTGTAAAGGTTCCGAAAAAAGACTTAAAAGGTTACATATTTTTTAGGCTTCCTCTTCACTGGTAAATTTTAGTGGTTTTTGGCACAATATATGTAAAATAGAAAATTTACTCTACTCAAGCTGTATGCGTATACATTTGATTCCACATAATGTTTAGAATAATTGTGTAGTTACAGCGTGTATTATTCTTAGCCATTATTTAATTCTAGATTCGGTCTGTCTTTTATCGCAAAGCCGCATTGCCACACCAGTTGATCATTTCCCCGAGAAAGGTCTGCCACAGTATAACCACATCAGACTAGTTATTTATATCCCACAGGAGGATTCAATAAGACGTCTTGTATGTTAATTTTATTCCGTACTATGACATTTTCCTAAGTAATGGCACAAATGTTTTAGAAAGGCTGCTAGTAAACTATTTTTTTTTAACTGGATAAATACCATATTAGCCCAAGTAAAACCAACTGAAGGATAAACAGTGCAGAAATACGAAGATTATGTACCTAACTATTTTGGCCTCTTATTGCAGTATAGGATTGCCCATGCCCTGCAATAATTTTCTCTTTTCAAACATTTTCCATTCCTCAGTGAGAATTTTCTATAAATAGACCTTGTTATATGTTTTATTTCTCAGAAGATATTCCCTTTGCTTCGCGAATTTTATTTGCAGTGATTCTCGTCTTTTAATAGTTTATATTACTTATTTCTAGTTTGTCAAGGCATGTACTTCTAGAACCCTTACCAACATACTACTCGATGCAATCCTTATTTAAAATTTTCCATGTCAAAACGTTTTTCTTTAGTTTTTTAAATCTATGCTGATTTTTTGCTTTAGAATTTCAATGACTAAACGCTACTCAGTATTTCAAGAGCTTTGTGCGGTCAATCCATCTCTCTCTCTCTCTCTCTCTCTCTCTCTCTCTCTCTCTCTCTCTCTCTCTCTCTCTCTCTCTCTCTATATATATATATATATATATATATATATATATATATATATATATATATATGTATATATATATATATATATATATATATATATATATATATATATATATATATATATATATATATATATATTAAGAACTAATCTCTTATGGATTAGTAATTTATCAAGGTTCAGTCAAAGGAAAATCAAAGCTAGAGGGTAAAATTAACATGGATCGCCTGTTAGTATGAGAAAATTCCAAATATCAAGGACTGATGATGGTTAAAGAAGGGGACTTAAAGGAACTTACAAAGCATCTAATGGAAATAATGGCAAATAAGGAAAAGAAGAGTTATCTAAACGAAACAAATGGGATAGCAGAATATAATCATTTAGCTTTGGAAAAGAATGCACATTTTTCGTTTTGGGGAAAAACTGTTACAAGGACAGAGATTGTTCTTGTAAGAATATAAATGTGTTCTACACTTACGAAAAACAATCTGCTGTAAGATACAGGGAAAACATAATCACTGGTGTCTAAAATCTGACTGTAAATAGATAATCCAATTTGACAAAAAGGAAACAACTCGACGAAATGATAAGGAAAAGCCTATGATAAAAAATTTTGATGTGAAATATACCTGACAGGTCACGAAAAATAGTTCGTGCCACAGTAAAAAAAAAAAAAATTAATTGATCGTAAAAAAGTAATATATAATTTATATCCTATCAAGGTATTTTTATAGAACAAGATAGATACATATCTGACCGGGATTTCTTTTGTCATAGGATCATTCTACTAAAAAAAAAAAAAAAAAAAAAAAAAAAAAAAACATATAGTATCTATTATCTGAAGACGGCTAAGGGAATCGCGAGATTCGTTTTAGTGTAAGATGTAACAAACTTTTCGTTTACATCCTGTCTGTGCAAGAGGTGATTCAACTCTGCTTGAAATATAATTTGATGATTCTGCTAGATTTGCTTGGAATATAATTTTACCGTCATTTTCGTGGTGTCCATAACAGGATTATAAAATGCAAACGCCCTAAATTTTTCCTGCGTGCTCTTTCTGTCTCTTAGTGTGTCTGTCTGTGTGCGCTTACACGTGTGTGTGTTCTCGGTGGTTAACGAAGTCCTCTTCTAAAGTTAACAATGAACGGGATCTCCCCACCCTCCATCTTAGGGCATAGAAGGAAGGACCAAGGTATGGGGAGGGAAGCTGTCTGGAGGCTTGATGCTGCGGGTAGAGTGGGAGGGGAGACAGGAGGTTGAGGGGGACAGCCATTGGAGGAAGTTACACACACCAGAGCAAATGATGTTCAAATATTGAAGAAGAGGAGTGAAAAAGAAAGGGGTCCTGGGTAGGGTAAGAAAGAGGGGGTCTTGAGGGGTGCTAAAAATTCTCCAAATGACTGGCCGTTTTAGGAGAAACGAGAGGAGGAGGTAAAAGGATAGGATGAGAAATGGAATGAAACATGGAGATGGAAAAGCATTAGAAAGATGATTAAAAGAATTAATGGAGTGGGGACCCATGACACAAGTCGCAACCAAAATCAATGGGGGAACTAAATAGACATATTTAGTTAACTTGGATTACATTAGAGAATGGAATTAATCATAACCTTGAGTGAAAAAAAAGCTGTTGTGGAAACTGTTAACCATGACTAGTGAAATATTCATAAATGCGTAAATAAACCATCGGAGAGGATATAAGTACTGGCGAAAGTTAGGGTTAGAGATGGATAGACAAATAGAACAAAAAATGGGAAATTGAAAAGAAAGAATGGGCAGATGCGGATGAAATAGATAAAGTGTTGACAGATTCTAGAAGATACTTATAGGTAATGATAAGATTACCAGGATAACAAGAAAATGATAAAGAATCTCGGGCATTTCACATGGAAAATTTTATGTATATCGCATTATGAAAAATAATCTTTCAATATTACGTAAACACTCTCTCTCTCTCTCTCTCTCTCTCTCTCTCTCTCTCTCTCTCTCTCTCTCTCTCTCTCTCTCTCTCTCTCTCTCTCGTATTTCTATTGAATATACCTTTGTACCCGGATATTAATAATGACTGACCTCGTGTGCCAACTTTCTTTATTGAACTATTCTTGCTTCGTTCCAACTTATGCATTGCGGTTTCCTTACTTTGATAACGAAAACTGGCCTGCATTGTGAAGAAAACCTAATAGCATTGTCGACTTTTCATATACAAAGATTTCCTTTATGCTTTAGAAATGATTTCTGAGTGTACAAATAGAAAAATTAGCTTTTGCTCTTTTTCATGGTCTAATTCACTTGAATGTTTCAAACCCTGTTTTATTTGGCCGTGCGTGACGATAGTTTTCATGTATTGATGAATTCCTTAAAATTAATATATTTCAAGTTATCTGGTATTTTTACCCTGACAGCTTTATGGAAACTACTGCAGTACCCATTTGTTTATATTTCATAGTTGTGAAATGAAATATTACGAACTGGGTTCACCTTGCAATGGTTGTTTATGTGATGAAATGTTTCAGTTAAGGTACAATAACTCTTTTGAGGTAACGATTTAAGGAATGCAGACAATAAGATCAATTCCTAATAGAAGAATATTCTCGTAATATTTCTAAAAAACATCTTCGCTTTTACATCTCCTGGCATTGGTCAATTTGTGATCTATCACATCTTGCTTTATTCAGGTATTCTCTATAACAAATCGCTTGTAACATCTGTTTATTGATCAAGATATTTCGAAACTTTCTGACAACTTTGGCAAAGTTCCATGATAAACAATCCCCTTCACAAGATGCATCCACCATTTTCATTTATCATGAAAGTCCCCTGAGATCTGTACCTCGTCATCGGTGACCTTAAGATCACTTGAGATAGATAAGTAAATTTGTTACAGGTCATCATCATTAGAAAAGGTTGGAATGTTAATGAAAATATAAAACTTTTGTTTTTGGTATTCTTACATTGGTAATATTATTATATTTAATAAGACCCAGTGGAAGTAAGGATTCTTCATACAATGAAATCATAGCAGTGTAAATGGAGGTTTGTTCTACTGATATATATCTGCTTGGTTTATTAAATCCCCTTCCAGTAAGGTACGGGACGGGTTATCACTTATTTCATGACGCCTTTCCTGATCACTGTCTTCTTCCCAGACCTCCAGACATGTGCTGAAAAAGAAAAAAAAAAAACTGAAAAATAGCTCTTTTCATCTCAGAGCTAGAAACTACAATGTTACTTGTCACTGTGTTGCTTGAGGATATATCTGTTCATATTAAAGCTAAAATTACAATGTCACTTGTTATACATTACTTGACAATAGCGTTGCTCATCTCTGAGCTACAAAACTACAATGTTCCTTGCCATCGTGTTACTTAAAAATAGCTGTTCATATCAGAGCTACACACTAAAATATCCCTTGCCATCGTGTTGCTTGGAAATGCCTCTTTTCATCTCAAAGCTACAAACTACAATGTCGTTTGGCATCGTGTTTCTTTAGATTATTTCTGTTCATCACATATCTACAAACTCAAATGTCACTTGCCATCGTGTAAATTGAGAGCAGCTCTGCTCATGCCAGAGATACAAATTACAATGTCACTTACCATAGTGTTACTTGTGAATAGCTCTGTTCGTTTCAGAGCTACATACTACAGTGTCACTTACCATCTTGTTCCTTGAGAATAGTTATGTTCATCTCAGAGCTACACACTACTGTACAATATCACTTGGAATTGTGTAGAACTACAATCTACAATGTCACTTGCCATCGTGTTACTTAAAAATAACTCTGTTCATCTCAAAGCTACACCCTATTATGTCATTTACCATCTTGTTACTTGAGAATAACACTGTTTATCTCAGAGCTACATACTACAATGTCACTTGCCATCGTGTTACTTGAAAATAGCTTTGTCCATTTCAGAGCTACAATCTAAACTGTCCCTTACCATCGCGGTACTTGAGAATAACTCTTGGTCTCAGAACTACGCTCTATTATGTCACTTAGCCTCTTGTTACTTGAGAGTAACTCTGTCCATTTCATAGCTACGCTCTATTATGTCACTTAGCCTCTTGTTACTTGAGAGTAACTCTGTCCATTTCATAGCTACGCTCTATTATGTCACTTAGCCTCTTGTTACTTGAGAGTAACTCTGTCCATTTCATAGCTACGCTCTATTATGTCACTTAGCATCTTGTTACTTGAGAATAGCTCTGTTCATCGTAGAGCTACATACCACAATGTCACTTGCCATCATGTTACTTGAAAATAACTCTGTTCAATCCAGAGCTTCAAATTACCATGTCAATTACCATCATGCTACTTAACAACACCTCAGGCCATCTCAGTGCTACAAACTACTTGTCACTTACCATCGTGTTACTTGAGAATACTCGCTTCATCTCATAGCTAAAAACTACATTGTCACTTGCCATCGTGATGCTTGAGAATAGCTTTGATCATC